>NC_045691.1:31337255-31637255 GCF_003331165.1 Xiphophorus hellerii | reverse complement strand
GTCGGGACCGGGAGTCGAACCCGCGACGTCCGCGTCGAGGACTAAGACCTCCAAACGTGGGGCGTGCTAACCCCCTGCGCCACCACAGCACAACATGGCTCCTCTTTAACAACGTTTTTTACCAGCGTTGCACAGAGAAGTAGCTCCTTTAATGAACTCAGCAGATGCGCAGATCCACCAGGTGTTTGCTAACTGCTGCCGGCTAGTCTGAAGGAGCTGAGTGGAGGAGATGCAGTGGAGTCCTGTTCTGTGAGGTGGACGTTTGGAAACTGCAGTTCCGAGGAGGAGCTAGGTCCACCCAGGTGTTGTGCACAGATGAACGGTTGCCATGGAGATTAAAAGATTTATTAAGCATGCATAAAAGAATCAAGGCAACACTGCAGATATGTTTTTAAGGAGGTAATAACATTATAAGATGAAATAAAGCTTTAGAAAAAGTCCATTTTGCATAATACTGGCCTTTTAAGAGTCATGATTTTATGTGCTTGTTTGTGTCATGTTATTGGATCCAATATTACAGTTATGTCTGAAATTAACTGTTTTGACTTTTTCATGATTAACTGCTATACCAAAAAAAATGAACCTATGCAACATAAATCCCTTAAACACTTTGGATTAACATGTCGTCCTAGACACAAGCTTTCCCTGAAAGTCTGCTCTAAAACGGTGGAGAGGTTCAGCCTACCACTCAACGGTTGATGAGCTGACCAACATCCCCATCTGCTGCATGTTACCAAACGTTTAGGATTTCTCATTTGATATTTCTCCGGAGTCACATCCCTTTTAATTTGCTGTTAACAAAATCAGATCGAGTCTCTAGAAAACATTGCAACCTGGCCCTTTCACTGAAGCAAAGTCAATGCCGTAGTTAAACACGTTGTCCATCTTTCGGCGCTTCGCTGTGTTTACCATTCCTCATATCGGTTTAAATTGTGCCAAAATGCTGCCAGTGGTGATAAGGGCCTAACACAACTCCATTAGGGCAGTCTCCTGTGTAGCAACACCATCTGTCTGTCTCTATCTCTCTTGCACACATTTCTTTCTCCTCCGTTTTGCTGCAGCAAGGTGCCACTGTCTCTTGCTTTTCCCACTGACGTCTCCTTCGCTGAGTGGCAGACGCCCAAAATCAATTGCATTTACTCGATTTATCTCAGCCCAAGGAAACATGGCTGAATGAAATAGGCGAACATCTTCTCCTTGCAACAGTCTGAGCAGCTAATGCACTTTTTGTATGAGCAACGGCTCTGATATGCATCAGGTACAATGAAAGTGCACCAAAAAAAGAAGCGTTATCATAACCGGGCTTCAGTTATTTTAACAAAGCACCAGGAATATTAAAATTTGACTCCATTATGTGGTACATACTGCATACACTTTCACAACCGGCAGTGGCTGCAGTAGAAATACTATTTAAAAAAAGCAGGGCGAATGAATAACTTAAGATTTCAAAACTGTTATTGCTTACAGGTTTTTTTTCTTTCTCATTGGAGAAACCTTCCCAACTTAGAGTTTATGGCATTTTAAGTTATTATCTTGCAGGGAAAAACTTTTTGTTCTGCAGCAGTCCAGACGTAGTAAAGTTCAGTGTAATTCATCAGGTTTTTATAGGCGGTCTTACTGCAGCAACACCTAAGCATGTGTTATTTCAAAGCTTTTCAAAAACATCTGTATTCCTCGAACATTTTCCCTGTGTGTCATATAACAACTTTAAAACTGAATGTACCTCATTGGAGTTTTATGTGATCGTTGTCGTGGTTCATCTGTTCCTTGAGCTTTCTGCCGTCGTTCACAGCCTCTTCCGTTCCTGTTGTTTGGTTCCTTGCTCTCTCCTGTGTCTGCCTCTTCATACAGCTGCTTTGCCCTCACCCAGAGTGAGAATGTCTGTTGGCATTCCTGTTTTGACTCTTACCTAAGCTTTGACTCTTACTTCTTGCACCTTAACTCTGATTAGTCCTGTGGGAGAAACAACGCCCATTAGGACATCTTTTTCAATCAACTCCACTGCAGTCAAAGTCTCCGGCGGTTCGTTCTTTGGTCCGACATTGCTTGGACCAAAGAAGCAATCTTTGGTCTTTAGAGTCCGGGAAGATTGTTTCCGGACTCTAAAGCAATCTTCCCGGACTCTATCTGGGAAGAATGTGACGACAGAGATAGGAGTTTCTCCTGCAATCGGTGGGCTGCCAGATCGGGCCCCATCCCGTCGACCTCTGTTGTTGTGTTCTTGGTCAAGACACTTCACCTGCCTCGTCTGCTGCTGGTGGTCAGAGGGCTCAACAGGTGGCAGCCTCTTGCCTTTGTCAGGCTGCACCAGGGCAGCTGTGACTACTGTCCATTAGCTTGCTTCCATCAGACTGAATTTAGTGTGAAGTGCTTTGGGGTCCTATGGACTTGATAACAAGTACAAGTACACACCATTTACCAACCCAAACAGGTAATTATTTCTTTCTTGTCTCAAGACTTTCACCTCTAAACGCCTGAAATGTTGCCTTGCAGAGGAAAGACCGAGAGCTTATCCAGAGAAGAAGCAATCATTTTCACGTCTTACATTGTTTTTTAACAGTTTCCTGGATTTGGTTTTGAATTCTGGGTCTTGCTCATACTTACTTTATTACAACCAGGGGCGCAACTACATACCTTCTGAGGTGTATGCGAACATGTCATCGGTGCTCTCTCCCCAGATATGCTGCCCTCACGATGTGTTGCTCTTACAAAGCTAGACAGCTAGCTAACACTTGAGTTGAAAATAATCCAGTCCTTGATAGTTTTCTTGTTTTATTTTGCAACTCTTTGCTGGTTTGTTTTTCTTTCCTTTTTTATTTTATTTTCCTTTATTTTATTTTGTAAAACTGTAACAAAACACAAAAGTAAACATCAGATACAGAAAACAACTAGGCGAACACATGACTCCCAATTCTCTCCAATTAGCTAACGATGTAGCTTTAAATATTGGTTGGGAAACGTAAAACTTTTCTACAAAATATTACACAATACTGGAATAACGATTAATAAAATGAACTTACAGACAAATAGTGTCCAAGGAACAAACGTGTCTGAAGGACAGAGGAAGACACCAATCGTACAGCCGGACGAGTTCTGCTTGACTGACCAAATTAAATATGTAAACAATGTCCACTAGGTGTCAGTAAGGCTCCATAGTATAACTTACAATTTACCCACCAAATACTTAACAAAACATAATGATGAAGTCAGCACACCCGAGATAAACTTGTACAACTCATTTTTAATTAAAGTATCAATAATAATAAATGTACATATATGTGAATAAATTGTTGCCTACAGGGCAATTAAAAAAGATTGAAACAAAAAACTGTGCAATTTGCATCATTTAATATATTTGAGCCAAAGAGCCTCTTCTGTTAGCCTGTCTAGAACCTCCTATGAGCTGCAGGTCTCAGGCTTTTTGTTAGCATGTTTTCTATCATTCTTATAGCTTGATAGGAAGCCTGATCCAAACTGGCAACCCACATTAATAAAATGGTGAAATAATATTGACCACAAAACACTGTATTTATAAAAGATATCAATATTTTTCCTACACAATCCTAACAAACGTTTTTAATGTTCTCTTCACAATATTTATTTACTATTAATCTATTTCTATGATTTGTTCTTTAAATTGCCATCTACATTATTTTTCGGTCTCAGGGAATGATTGAGAGATGAAGAGACTGATGTCTGGTTCTTTAGGTTCTGACGGGTCCGCGGTTCCTCTCCTGATCCATTCTGTCTGATATCAAACAACCCACTGAATATCGCCGACATATTTTTTTAAATGCCCCTATTAAACTTCACTGTGATTGTTTAGCCTGTGTCTTCCCACTACCATCTGTATTTTTGCCAGAGGTTTTACTTCTAAGTACAGTGTGGTATCGGGTGGACATTTTAAAAAGACTCAGGTTGATAGCGGCTCACTGTCTTTCAACCACTTTGAAAAGCTTTTCTTCGTCTCTCCAACATCTTTATCCTTCCCCCTCTTCCGTTTTCTGTTTTGTGCCCCGGAGGTTTATCTGCCGCCCCATCTTTAGCTCCCTGTTGTCGAGGCATTACTACAATTCAAATTTAAAAGAAAAAAAAAAACTCGCCTCAGCGCGTTCTCAAAGGGACGCTGCCCAAGCTACCTGTATGGGAGGGGAGGGGCGCCTAATCAGTGCTGTTCCTCTGTTATTGATCATTTCAATCACAAACAGCTGTTAAGTACATAAAATGCTGACTAGAAAAAAAAAATTCCCCACATCGTTTTTGCGCCCCCTATAGTGCAGCGCCCCTATGCGTTGCATTGACTGCATAGCCACTTTTTGCGCCACTGGTTACAACAAATAGACAGGAAGTGGAAGTAAAAGAAAACCTTTTAAAAGTAAGACAATACTTTTTAGCTGTCTCTACCTACTCTGGTAAATGATAAATGGCCTGTACTTATGTAACACTTTATCAAATCCACAGGACCCTAAAAGTGCTTCACTCTACATTCAGTCATTCAACTATTCACACACACATGGTGGCAAACTGCTGGATTGTAGCCACAGCTGACAGAGGCGAGCTGTCATGCACAGGCGCGACCAGCAGGTAAGATGTTACCCAAGGACACGACAGATGCGGACGGATTGAACCGG
The DNA here is from genome assembly GCF_003331165.1 of Xiphophorus hellerii. Taxonomy (NCBI): domain Eukaryota; kingdom Metazoa; phylum Chordata; class Actinopteri; order Cyprinodontiformes; family Poeciliidae; genus Xiphophorus; species Xiphophorus hellerii. The sequence continues at coordinate 31,632,624 of NC_045691.1, read as the reverse complement.
CCACTGATTGCAGAAAGAGCTCCTATAACCGTCGTCACTGTTGTCCCCTTGGTCTGCTACAGACTCTCTGTTCCACTTGAAGTAAAGCATTTCCATAGCATGATGCTGCCAACAGGGAGCTCTGTTTCCCTTTTAAAAAAGTGTTTACATACTTCAGATTGATTCTCTGTCTTGACAGATTATCTCACCTGAACTGCTTATCTCTGCAGCATCTCCATAGTTACCACGACCTCTTCAGCTTCTTTAACTAGCACCCTCCTTGTCTGCCCTGACAGTTTCAGTGGATGGTCATATTTTGGTAAGTTTCCAGTTGATCCATTCTGTTTCTGGTTAAACTAAGCAGTCTATTGTTTAGGTGACTCCTAGAGAACAGAAGTTACACTCTCATTTTTATGCAACCACACCTGCCTTTTTGAAAAACATGTATAATTTCTCTTTGACTAGTCGTTCAGATGAAATCCTAGTAAAATACACTGACGTTTGTGGTTGTAATCTGCCAAAATGTAAGAAAGCTAAAGGGGTATGAATATTTTTTTTCACAACATACTGTACTGTAGTGAAGAAGTTTGAATTGGTTGAGAATACAAGTTCCTCAGGAAAGACATGAGTGTTGCAGAGCTCTGTTTCCCTTTAAAATATTCATAGTCATAATGTATTGGCAAACACAAACAGCTGACGCAAGTGTTTGCTCAGAGATATTGGGCTGGAAAGAAAGCAGCTCCTTCACCTCGCGGGAGGGAGAAATCCAATTGAAGGATTTGGAGAAAATCCCGCTGGACAAACTGTGTCTGCTGCATTTGCACACACATTGTTCCTCTGGAGCTCATAGTGTGTAATGTGCTCTTTATGTTTGGAGACTTTTAAACGGGGGGTTAAAATGAATGATTCTGCTTTCAAAGTTGTAACAATGCTGCTGTTTTAGTCTACTGTTGTTCAGCAACGATTAACATCGATTAGCACAAGCAGTTGCTGCTTGGAAGCTACAATGAAAAGCAAAGGACAATAGTTTCAGAGATGAAAGTAATTCTAACAGTGATTGGAGTTCCAGCAGTGATTCCGGTGAGGATGGACACCATCCAACTCTACCCGTCTCACGCTTCCTTCTATCGGGTTAGGTTCTCCTGAGTTGTCTCTGCAGTCAGACTGCTTTAGGTTTAAACTGCTGGACAAACTGACCACTTTTCCTCTCTCTGATCCAACGGCATTTTAGGGCCATTGTAGATAAAAAATAAAAAAAACAGAAATTTGAGATTAATCTCAGAAATCTTCCACCATCATGAATTTCAAAAGTGTAAAATTTGCTAGAAAAAAAAAACAAAACAGAAATTTTCAGACTAATCTCCTGGAAAAAGTTTTAATACTTTAGAGTTCAAAAGTCAAAAATTTTCCACCTTTGAAACCCAGAAATGTCTACGTTTTCTCTAGATATGTTGAATCAGATAATAATTTAATATATATTTTATATATGTGTACAGTATGTGGTGTGTGCGGGTGTGTGTGTGTGTGTGTGTGTGTACGTTGAGATGACGTTTGTTGTGAAACGACATCATCTAAATAAACTCAACTGAACTGAATGAATAGGTTTTTATGGCGTCTTCAGGTTTTTTGGAAAAATCATTTCACTCCTGTAATATACCGTACACAGTGAGCAACCCAGACGCCCGAAACATCCCAACTAAAATGAATAGAGGAAATGAAAGCTCTAAAAACCACATAGAAAGAAGATAGGTTCAAGTTTCATAACTTTAATTATCGTACTCATTAATGCTTAGTAATCCCAAAACAGATGCATAAGCAGCAGGGAGCTGACAGGGCTGTGAAAAGTAAGTAGTTTAAGTTCCAGGAAGGCGACAGCTGTGTGAAAAAAAACTGAATTTATGTGGAAAACAGGTGTGGGAAGTAGTTAGTACTATGGTGGCTGAAAAATATACTTGCTACAATACACAAAATTATTGAAAGCATACAGAAGCAAAAGATAAGTGGACAGGATCTGAGTCAAAATTCAAACACTGGTGAAAGAACTCCTACATCTTGACAATTCAAGCCTCAACACAAGAGAATTCAAACAGTAATTCCGATAGTTGAGCAACTTCTCCAGCCAGCTACAACACGTTTCTAGAAAACCAACAAATCCCTGGATGCAAACCTGGACAGTTACAAATCACAGGCCGGGGAGACCTTTATGAAATGCAGTAATTCTGATAAACTCCAGATATACTTAAGTGTTCAGTTTAATTTTTGCTTACTGTCATTTTTTATTTTTAAGTTACATTTTTGCTTTTACTGTTTTGTAAAGAACAGTAAATTAATAGAACCTGAAGCTGTCGTTGTAACTCTGGTAAATAGAACTGTATGTGTTTGACATTATTAAGTACTTTCTTTATTGAGGATGACTTCATATTACAGACAATTAACAGACAAAATATTAAATGTTTTCCAGGAGTGAAATACATGTTGGCTGTGGTTTAAAGAGGACTGAGGTTGTGGCATTTTTATGCAACATACAGTCATATTCAGTCATTTATAATATGTGTTCAAATAAGGTCACATAAAAATGATCTTTTGAAAACAACAACCGTTAAGCAGGTACTAAACATACCTTCCATTAAACCCACATAGATGTATTAAAAAAGACGTTTGTGTTGACTTGACGTGATATAATTTTAAATATAATTTTTCAAATTACCTGTAAGTGGAAAATGATCATAGTTAACAGAAATAAAGGCTTTCAAACATCAATCTGTGTAATTAATCTATATATTCTGTTTCACTTTGCGATAAAGTTCCTGAAATTAATGGACTGGACTTTTCAATAATATTCTAATTTATTGAATGAGTCTGCAGACACATCCGCAGGTTCCATTATATTGTTGCTAGATTATATTGTACATTAGAGTCACATCACTCCATATAAGTGCTTTGGCCCTTTAAAGTTGACTGCTTCAACTAGAACGAACATGAAGAACCTTCAAGCTTTCACAGTTCTCCTTCCGTCCATGAGGACATGAGGGAACTCCACAGATTAAACATCAGCCTCTCTGGAAAAAAAGGGTCCTGAGCAGCTAACAGTCCGAGCTTTTCAAGACTTGGGATGTTTTCCTTTTGTTGCAGTTCAAAAAAGTGAAGGAGGAGATATGAAAGAATCTTTATTGTTTGTCTTAAATGGGTTCAAGATGTCTGCAATTGTGAAGAAACACACTTATTTACCCGAAACCTCCCAGGAGAATATTGTTAGGAGATTTCCCTGTCTGGAATGTGGATTCTCTGATCTGCTCCAAATGTGACAGATATATTACATGAAGCCTCCACCAGTGGCTCATAATTCAGTCTGCTGTTACCTGTCTGTGAATCAGCCTGAGGCGCCAGTGGAAGCATTTTACTTCTTGTTTCTCTGAAGGAAAATAACAAAGTCTGCTCGATCCTGCTGGACTTTTGTCATGTCAAAACATGGGATCTTAATGAGTCATTTGAACACTTTTAAACCTTCAATGGCACATCACATATGGTTCAACTAGCAACAAGCAAATGCAACAACAAAAAAAGTGTTACACTGACCTTGTTGCATGTTTTTGTTCTCTATACATTTGCAAACACTTTGTTTTGAACAGCTTCTTTTTTAAGATTATTTTTGCCCCTTGATTTTTTTTTGTGTGTGTGTGTGTGTGGGTGGGTGTGTGTGTGTATGTTGGTTTGTGTCTTTATTTCTCAGTTAGTTGTAGGATAATTAATAGTTATATGTCACATTAGAGGTTGAAAAATATTTACTTTTTGTCCATGAACTCTTTTGTTTTTTTTAATGTCCCAAAATCATGACTAACCCCAATGCATTTTGGGTCAAATTCATGTGCGGTGTGGAAATACATTATCAAGTGATGGAAAATCAATTTTAAGAGTTAGCAGTAGGGAAATATTCCGAAATAAATGAAGTGTGTATCCATGTAAGGATACACACTTTATTTAACTCAGACTGCTGGAGCTTGCACTGGCTTCAGGAGAATAAACCACTACTGACTTAGTCCAGTGATGAGATCCTGTTAGAGGTGATTCTTGCCACTTTGAATAAACTAAAGGATTACCTCAAACAAAAGAAAGAAAAGAAAAACGAACCCTGCTCTACCAGTAATGTTGCATCCCCTGAAGGCTTCAATTTAAACAGATCCTTCATTCCAGAACCTGCAGCATTAAGGAGATTTGATCTGTCTCGGCTTGCCTCTAACCGAGCGCTTCCAGAGAACGCAAGGTGCAAAACTGCCCCAGGTAGGGGCTAAACAATGAAATACAATCCATGAAGGAGGAAGTGAGTAATGGACTCGTGAGCTGAAAGCCTTATTAGACCCCAAAGACAGCAATGCCACCTGGATGTTGTGCTGCACTTTGACAGCTCCAGTGAATGGTGGAAACCTCCAAAACCTTCCGGTGAGCTGGCTGTGACCAGCACATTTCACTGCTTATTATTATTATTATTATTATTATTATTATTATTATTATTATTATTATTATTATTATTATTTATTATTATTCACCAGCAAATGCTGATCACATTAGCTGCTCATTTCCGTGGCTGTTGTACCATCAAAAAATAATGATGCTGAAGTTGTGAAAGGTGCAGTGTGCAACTTCTTGTAAAGAATATAGGGTTTTTTTTGTGTTTTTTAAACATATTTATTAAAAGTGCCACCATGTTTTAATAAGTATGGGACACATAATCCCTGATGAAATCGATCTCCTCCAGGGGCTACTATTGCTAAACAAATACACCGCTCCCAACCAAAAACAACCAATCAGAGTCAGGGGGAGGGGCTTAGCGCTACAGATCAAATTCATGAACGCTGCTCAATGTGCGAATGGTGGGAAAACAGCTTCCCGTTCCAGGAAAACCGTTTGTCCGTTATCCGTTTACCTGCAGCTAAAAAGCATTAGCATTAATGGCAGGCTATGTTGAGGTGAATCAGCTGTAGCATAGCAGCTAAGCCCCTCCTCTTGGCTCTGATTGGTTGTTTCTGCAGTTAGTACTGGGAGCACTGGGAGAAGGCGGAGGAACTCGATGATTTTTTCACAGATTATCTGTCTTGTACTATACTGTCAAGACATAATCATCATTTTAACAAATGTGTAAAAAACTTTTTCTTTTTTTTTTTAAAATAAGTTACATACTGCAGCATAATGTCAGTGCCCATAAGCCAAACATAAAGTCGGGATCATTCAGTCTGTCACAGAGTCGCCTGCTCCATGCTGAACTGAAGGATTAACCTTGAGAAAGTCAAGATTTCCCCTGGTAGTCAGACAGTGTGCTTGGCTTGGCCAGCTGTGGAGGCTCATCAGAACTCTGCTGCAGACCAAAGAGGTAAACTCTGGTCCAAAGTGAGCTGGTGCAGAGGAATCGTTGCAGTTTGTAACTCGCAGCAGCAGCAGCAGCACTCCACAGTGCTGCGCCTCTTCCTGTTAACGCTGGGCAGCTTCCTGTGAAGACACAGACAGAACAGCTAACAGAAGGAAACTCCAGGTTTGCATAAATTTGGTGTTGCCACGGATTTCCCATGTTCAAGCCTGACTAACAGACGAGCTGTAATTTTCTGCTTCATCATCCCTGATCGCTGGTCAGCACTTTTCTAGGCAACACCACCTTAAGTGAGCTGCTGCCATAGCTGAGTGAATTAAGCAGAAATCGGGCAATGTAACGAGACAATGATTACAAACATATCAATAACAAAATGGCTGAAAGATAAGATAAACAAAGGAGCAGTAATGGTCCAGTCAAAGTCCAGACTTTGATGTGATTGAAATGTTGTGATGGGGCTTTCAGAGTCAGAAGGGTCCAAACAGCTGAACTGAAGCAAAGTGGCTCAAAATTTCTCCACAACGGTTTTAGATGCTGAGAAAATAATGCAGAAAATGTTATACATTAAGTGTTTCCAGTTAAATATGGTTAAAAATATATCTTTTAAATTATGATATTGTCTTTTACACTTGAGGATAGATTATGAATATTTTAGAATATGGTGGAGGTCAGATTATTTTATTACGTGTCTAAAAACTTGATTTTAAAGTGAGTGTGTTTTAGCATAACCTTCATACTGGCGCCTCAGAGGAGCTTCATAAAAACCCGCAGGCGTGACGTCATTCTGGAACAAACGGAGGAACCCACGAACAGAACTGTGAACGTTCAGCGCTCCCACTCAGACACATGTGTCGCTGCTGCCATCCTGTGGAATAACTGCAGTATTGCAGCTGCATGCGCACAGGTAAATCTTCCTTTCATACAGGCTGAAGCTGAGCAGTTTATAAAACCCAACTACCATGCTCTATAGGACATTTAAAAAATACATTATTATTATTATTTTATTTTTTAAGGATAACCTTAATTTCTGCTGAGAATTGGAACACTGAGAAGCAGTATTTCTCATCCCCTCGGACTATGGTCATTCATAAGCATAAGCATGTTTGTTTGGGTTTTAAATGAAGTCTTATGTGTGAGGATGTGCATGCATGGATGTTTGTCCCGTGTCTCCTGAAACCTAGGAAGAATAAAACACGTATAGAGAATGCATGGACGAACGGATGAACTGCAGGCTGTATCCTAGGCGACGGACAGCGTGGTTTAGCTGGTTTTAACTGGATGTATGTGATGATCATCATCAGAGGCGTTGTTTGGATCTTGAAATATCGTGGGTGTTAAGTACAAGTGAGAAATAGTAGATAGTAATTTAATCATAAAATAATAAAAGATGTTACTGTGAATTTGAAAAGGTGTGCAGTCCTTAAACTTTGGGGGTTTTGTGTGTTTTTATAGCTTAAGTGAAGGAAAACTTTCTCGGAGCAAGAACAGTGGGACGTAAAACAGACTGAGAAGCTACTGAGTGTTTTAGTAGATCAAATCTTGCATTTGAGCCACATTTTGCTACTAACTTCTACTTTTGCAGTAAAAAAAAAAAAAAAATCTGGTAAGATTTTTAACTTAAATGGGTTAGCAGAAGGTTTTCATATTTTGTGCTGCACCCAAGTGAGATGGACGTGTGCCACATTGACCTCTTCTGTATCATAAAGGAAAATATTAACTTTAACGCAACTGCCTGTTTCAATGTCTTCTCAAATTATTTAAGCTCTGTTCAAACTAAATGCTTCTGAGAAAAATTGAGTGTGACGTTTAATGAAATGCATTATCACATATTTTGCTCATGCAAGTTGGATCAAGAATTTAAACTCCACTCAGAACTGCTAGAAACAATATATATAATAGGTATTTATTTAAACATGTTAAAGTGAGTGACAATAACACAGAAATATATTCTTGGTCAACCAGGCCGGAGTAGTTTTCTTGTATAATTTGAAATCATTACAGTATCAAGTTACAAAACTCAAAATTCAAGATTAATGAGGTATCAGAATTTAAAAACAAACAAACAATGTTTTGACAGCTTTTCTCTTGTTTTTAAATCAACTTGAACTTTAATTTCTGAGTTAAGACCAAATCAGTTTTCTTATTGACTTCACTTTCATTTTCCAGGCTGCAGGTGAAACCGCACTTTAAAGTTAAAACACCTTCAAAGTTCACGTCAGACAACTTCACTTTGAAATAATTAAAAGAGCCCAGCCAGACTTCATTAGAATATTTTAAATTAAGACTCAATGTTTGTTTTTTTTTCATTATTATTTATTGGTTATTCATTTTAAATCCATCTTACCTTTCATTTGTTTGTTCAATGACTCGTCATACTTGTAACATTTTTATATGGAATTATTGTGGCATTTGAGAGCATAGTGAGGATATTTTTAGATCTCCTCCTTCGTCAGATTTAAAGCTGGTCAAAAAAAGAAAAATACCCATCTGGTGCTTCAGATCTGACAGCCCAGCTCTAACATGCTTCAGCATCGCTTTTATACGTCTTATACCAAAGCATTTAAGAGCTGCAGCTTGTAGCAAATGAATTGTGCCCAACTTTTTATGCTGTATGTAAACATATCTTTAACAAGTTGAAACCTGACAATAATGACGTAAGTATTAAGTGTTCTTAGTATTGAAGAAGGCAAGCGACTGAGAGGTAAGGCCTGTTCATTTGCTGCAAGAACAAAGAAACGAGTTCTTTCCTTGAACAAAACATCATCTGGTCCTTGTTCTCATAGTCAGGGAACTTTCACGGTGTGCAGGAATTTGAAGTGGTTGTGCTGCAGTGATGAAAATGATGAGGGGCCGTTTAGGACAAAAACTATGTCTACTACTACTAAAGACTCATACACACACACACACAAAATACAAAAATTGGGCACATACACTATTAAAATATCACATGCGCATACAATCTTTCTTTCTCACATGCATACATAAAAGATTAAGGTTGCACATATAAACTAATAAAATATTGACCGTGCATGCATTTTTTTTTCTCTTTCGCACACACACAAGACTATAATTGCACACAAAGCATACAGACATACTATTCTGAATGATAGGTCGAAAATGTATGTGTGTGTGAACTAACACTAGAGAATGCATGAAGGCTGAATGAATGAATGAATGAATGAATGAATGAATGAATGAATGAATGAATGAATGAATGAATGAATGAATGAATGAAGATGAGACTTGTTCTACTCCGCCCGGAGCAGAGCCCTACGTGAACCACCGAGCGCTTGAGGAGGGAGCGGTGGAGAACGGCTGGCTGAAATGAGCGTTCATAAACCGGATCAAACTTGAGCTAAACGCCGTTTACACCGTGGATCGCTAACATCCAACTTGAAGCTAACTTCACTGTGGTATCAACGCATGAGCCATCTGGTCTCCAAATTATGCCCCGCCTCTTCCGTGACAACTCTCACACAGACAAATACAAGTGTCATCTTCATTCATTCATTCATTCATTCATTCATTCATTCATTCATTCAGCCTTCATGCATTCTTTTTAATGTGAACATCCAGTTTCTTTCTATAGAAAACTTATGAAACTTTAACAAAAACTGCAGTTGTTTGTTTTTCATTCAGTGAGTAAAGAATCCAGAAATTTTACTCAAGTAAGAGTAACGATACTTCATAATAAAATGACTCAAGTAAAAGTAAAAAGCGCAGCAAATACTCCTGAAAGTACATGTTTTCAAAAAAAAAGTTGCTCAAGTAAATGTAACTGAGTAAATGTAACTAGTTACTAGTTCCTAACTATCAGTCTTACTGAAACGTTTTCCTCATATAGCCAGCTGGGCTTTCCAAGTTCTCTGAGAGACACTAAAGAGATTAATAAGAATGCTGCTGAAAGTAGGATTTCATTATTTTAATTAGTGCAGTATCAAGTTAAAAATATTGTAATTAATTTCAGATTAAAAAGGTGTTATAGCCCCATGCAGACAACAGCAGTTGTCCTTCAGCCCTTTGTGTGTCCATTCATCTGTTTCCTGCCTGGTGTTTTGATCTCCCGCCCTGAGCTCAGCAGCTACCTGTTCCTGAAAGACCCAAGCCCCGAGTAACCCAGCAGCTGTCAGGGCGATCTTTTTCCGCCAGTGAATGGTGGTAATTAGCGTCAGCTAACCACATTAATGTCAAATCTCCCTGATGCGAAGGAGCCCTGAAGAAACCATGCGGCCTGTTAGTGTTCTCAGGCAGCACTCGGCCACTTCCAGCCTCTTGTGAGAATCTGCTGATGTTGATTAGCTTACTGTGGTGAAGCTGAACTCAGCTGAGCCTGTAATTACTGGCCAGAAACTGATTGCGTTTAAGGACTTGCTCACAAGTAGCCAGGTTTTTATAAAAACGAATATCTCCACCACACCGCTTAAAAAAAAAAAAAAAATCGTATCATGCACACTGGATCGGTACAGAAAAGTTTTCATCCACACGAACCCGCACAAATCTGCCTCTGAATGTTGTTTTAAACATGCCATACCCCTAGGGGGCAGTGTAATGCTGAAACCTGCGTCAACAAACATGACTTTCTGCTAGGAATTAAACGTGGCACCAGGAGGTTCATTTCTGTGGACAGATCTATAGGTTGAACCATAGACATAATTTAATGAGTAGACCCCGCGTTGGCTGCTCTGGCGCAAGAAATACGGCAGCCATCTTGGAGTGGTCGTCCCTCCTACTTGGCTAAACCAAAACGGCAGCAGAAGCCTCATCACTGCTGGAAGTTTTTGTGCAGATCGACGGACTACTGACCTGAGATCTCGGGGGATAACATTTCACAAGTAAGATGGACATACTATCGTTTATATTTTGTGAATAGAATATTACTATACTGTATTTATGTCCACCTGAAAAATGCCGGCTAATATTAGCTATAGTGCTTGGTGTAATACCGGGGTTCAGCCCCCGCTATGAAGGCTAACCGAGATTTTGTTCATCTTAAAATGTTTTAATTATTCTCTAATATTGATTTAGATTATGTGACACAAGGTGGCAAAGACTGTTATTTATATGTAATTCTTTCACTCTGTCAAAAGTAAAATTGCTCCGGTTTTTGTTTTGAAGGTTTCATAAAGACACGATGTGAGGAAGAAGTGGGAAATGTCTGTATTGTGTTGGACACTAAATCTCCTTTCTCCCAGGTAGAAGTCAGAGTTTTCTCTTTGGTCAAAGGCCAAAAGGCATAAAAATGTATTTTTTATTTTTTTTTCCTAGATACATGTGGACTAAGCCTAAATTTAAAGAAAAACAGTCTGGAATTTCTGTTGCAACTAAGGAACAGATTTTCCACACAAAGTCTTCTAATACATTTTAAAGCTACTAGCTAGAATTTCCTGTAACATCAAACTTATGTTTCAAAGTATTTTTACACTAGTTGTGAAAATTGAACAACTTCTTAATCAATGTTTCTGAGTGTGTTGCTGTTTCAACAAAATAAAATCTACCTCACAAAAAATCAAGCTTCCGTGCCTCAGATTGCATCACATAAGGCAAATGACTCTTTAGAGTAAGTCTGTTTTGTGTGTGTGTGGGTGTGTGTGTGTGTGTGTGTGTTTTTCTTTTTTTAGACCTACACAGTACCACTCCTGGTCCAAATACACATCCAAACAGATTTCTCTACAGAAGTTGCTGTCAACGCTCCACAAAAGATAATTACTATTTGTGATTTTTTCCTTAGTTTTCTTCCTCTTGTTATGATCTGGTGACGGTATTGACGGCTCAAATTGCTCAACGACTTTAAAATCAATCCATAAACGGCAGCGTCTGTTATTACTTCATAAACAGAGCACTGCAGGTTTTGCTAGCAGGCTTTCTTGTTGCTCTCTAACCCTTCCTTCTTTATAGGGTTTGGGTTTTTGTATAAGTATACAAAATTGTTATAAAACAAAGAATAAAAAAACACAACTTACAACTCAAATAGAGCTCAAATTATTCATCATATATGTAAACATTTGCCAGCTGCCCTGTACCTTTCATAATGCACATGGACTCATTGCGTGCAAAAACGCAAATGTAAACTCTGTTTTTAAGTGCTTTATTTATTTATTTTTTTTACAATTTTTGAAAGTCTCATGTAATTTTATCCTCCATTAACCAGATATGTTTTTGTTGTCAGTATACACTTCCAAGTGATGAAAACACACAGCTGGATGGCCTTGTTAAATAAGTGCAAGCTGTAGTAGCAGGAAGAGCTTTTCGGCTTGTTTGTACAGTCGCTTCAGCCTTTAAGTTGTCTTGTAATTCCACCCGAGGAAGCTTTTAACCGCTAAAACTTTTCTGAGACTCCCAAAATGAAACTGGGCCTGGTCAGACACATGTAGAAGTTTCTGTAATGAGCCCAGCAGTCTGAGGGTTCCTGCTAACACGACTTGTCAAACCCTTCACCAACACACGGAGACGTTCAGCCTCAGACTGCGGCGTTCTGGTGTCTGATGGGTGTGTTGCCACGGTAATTACATGTGCTTCTTGTACTTTCTGACAGCCCCAGGAGAAAATTTCTATAATAAACTCAGTTTGGCTGCAGCTCTAATTAAGGAAGGGTTTCTGACTGAGGATGTGTTTCTGCTGCCTGACTGGCCTTCCTCACCTCCATGTTGGACCAGGACCCACTAGCTTGACTTGTTGCATGTTGGCTCACCAGCAAGATGTCTCTGGTTTCTTTTTTTTCTTTTTTTTACCCAGTGGAGATGACTGACCAGTCTTAGTTTGAAGTCCTCAAATGTGTTTTTATATTTTCATTTCTTCATAGACTCTAGCTGTTTAGCTTCATGCTGTTTTTTCCCCATTTCTCTTTTTAAAGGCTATGTTTCAAGAAGTCATTAGATGGCAATAAAACTGAGTGAGTTCAGGGTACAGAGAGAAACACGTTTGATTCCTCCGACTCTCTGGAGCTCGCTTTTATCGATCCATCCGTCTGTTTTTGGCTCATCTGTCTGACTGGAGTTCACCGAAGCCAGCAGTACTGTAAGCTCACAAGTGCAAGTTGTTCTAATATATAAAATGCAATATATAATACATCACTTCATGTATCAAAACACAAGAGTACAACAGTAAATTTAAGTGTGTCTTGGAAAAGCAATCACACCAAGTCATTTGGGGGTATATCTACAGCTTTACATCAACAGCAGTTTTCATGTGTTAAGTCACATTAATGGGACTAGACTCACTTTAGATTGACTGATAAACTCTTTTGGTACCAGAACAAGGCAGGATGTCCTCCTCCTAACATCTTCTTCTGTGTCAAGCTAAATGTGCTCCGGTACTTCATCTGAAACGTCAAATTCAGCTCTCATTGCATGACGTACAATGTTCTTCACAAAGTACCTACTAAGATTTTCAAATGGCTAAAAACTCCTGAATGGAAATTCCGGAGTTGATGTCCATGGAGGACGGTGTCTGCAGAAAGGTCTGTTACTGTTTACATCCATGCTTAGGGGTGTGATGTACACTCAAGCATCATGATCGCCAGAGGTACCATAAAATAGAACCAGCCTTCCTTATCAGCTTGTTGAGCCTTTACAAGTCTGGATGTCATCTGAATCCACAATCTCGATCCAGTTCGGTCTCTCCAGCTGCCTCGTCACCTTAGCTTTAGAGATAAACAGACAGCAGAGACAGACAAAGAGAGAGAGAGAGGCTGTGGGCTCTGTTCTGTTGGGCTGCCATCACTAGACGGAGATGCTCACCTTATTCATGAACCAAACCTATTAAAGAATGTTTGAAGTTCACTTGTTCATGTCCAGACGTCCATCTATGCTCCACCTTCTGCTTGAAATCTGATCTTCTTCATTTCAGTCTTCTCTTACATTGCTCTGCTGCGGTTTGCTCTCCTGCTTCTTTCTGTTCATCTCAGTTTGAATCATCAAATCTGACTTGAATGTCACTTCTTGTTTCTTTGTTGTTCTACTTCACATTTATCCACTGCTTTGTGCTCCACTATCACAACTTATCCCAGTAAAAATACACTGAGGTTTGTGGTTGTAGTGTGAAATAATGTGAAAACCCATACCAATACAAAATGATCTGATATGCTGCAGTCAGGATGTCGATACAATACTGATACAATACCAGTAAGACACTGAAAACGCTGAAATGATACTGATACAGTACTGATACAATACCAATACTTGTTGCTATTTAAGTCTGATATATTATCATCAGTCTTCTAACTTTTGGGGGGGGGTTGTTGTCTTTAATTTGAATTATTTCATTCAGACCTAGACAGTTCATAGGTGCCTACAAAATACTTTAAAAAAATTAACATGATAAACAGAAACAATGGATAAACAAAACAAATTAGTGGGAATATTTTTTTCCCCAAATAAGGTGTAAAAAACTGTAATTTGAGAATAAATGAAATGAAATCTTTATGAAGCAGAGTAACTAGTATAGAAATAGAATAAAATTGCCAGCAGGAATCAGAAACTAAAGTATCACCCTGGTATCGATACGATACAGATACCGACATGATATTGATATTATTAACATTTTGGACCTACTGATTAAAACATGTAGTGCTAGTTATCACATTAGACAAAGAATAAGCACTAGCAGCACAAAGTCCATTCATTCACTCACTCCTGTCTAAAATCTAAAAACGGACCCAAGAAAAGCCTAAACTAAGGATTTAAAACATTTTTTTAAATGTAGATACGCTACTTTACAGAAAGATGACGTTTTTTTTGCGCTACGTTCATCTCTTATCTTTCACCCTTCCAAACACAGATAAGCAGAGATGCAAAGGAGAGCTACAGAAAGTAATCTGCTGGTGCAGCTGTTGAGAAAGAGCAGAGGTCTCAGCAGGGCTTAGAGACAGGAGGAGGTGTGCTCACCTCCCTACTGAGAGCGGCCCGTCATCTCTCACCGCCCTGCTCAGGCCGCAGGGGAAACTCCCCCATCTGTTTCCCCACTCAGGCAAATCTCATCTGGTTGCATAAAACTATCTCTTGTCATCTCTCTAGAATTTCCAGTCATTATGTAATGCTGGGTATTTTCAGAAGAACACAGTATTTAATGTGTTGGAAAGATTAATATGGGTTTGCTAATGACTGGAAGGTGATTAACAAAGCAAGATGAAATGCAGACATATGGTTATGTGACTGCATGGGTTTGCAGCTTGATATCTTGAGTTTATATATATACAGTATATATTTATATATAACTGGGTGCCCTAAGCACAAATGCCTTCTGGTGTGCTTTTAGAATAAGACTCATAATTGTGCTGTTGTTTGATGCAACCCCCTAAAAACATCAAAATGGCCTGAGATCACTAAGACAAATCAGGCCTACTTCTCATACACCTGATTTTTTTTTTTTTTATGTACAGAGGACACTGACCTACAGGATTATGACAGGTTTTGTTTTTTGGAAAAATAATCATTTGGAGCAGCTTATTTAAACCAGAAAATTCTCAAAGTAAACTATTTTGGAAGCAGGGCAGATTAACAGAAAGCCAATTAAAAACGTGGCCGAACGTGGGATAATATCTCATGTCTTTGCTGCTTTTTGTGTTTATCATTTGTCTTGCTTTTCACGTGATCAAAGCAGTATTGCTGCTTACGTAGCGAATAAATTATAATGCTTTCTGCTGTTGTTTCTGTCTATAACAGTAAAATAATTTTGGTAATTCATCCAGCTGCTCCGAGCGCTGTTTTGGGGCAACAGCACCCTGCCGAGTAAAAGAAGAATGAGAGAGAAAGAGAGCTAGAGGGAGAGAGAGAGAGAATGTGAACCACTTGTGAACCTCGACCATCATCCCACTGCGTCTTCTTTTTCTCTATGCTGATGCCTTTCAGAGACTCGGGTCACCACAGAGGAGACTGAAGGTGATTCATCCTTTGCTTTGGCGGATTTCTTACTTTTGTGTTGCTTTTATATATTAACATGCTTCACACATTTTTATTTAAACATGTTGTTATTATAATTAAGTACAATGATTTCCCATAGGCCTGATTTTGTTTGGCAGGATTCCTCAGTTTCAAGGACCAGTTCCAGGGTGAAAAATGTAATGTCCTAATAGTCAGGTTTTATTCTTATACTAGACAGTGACATCAATCTTTTACAATATTGTGTTAGTTCCAATTGTTACTTCCTGACCTAATTAGATACATCTATGATACATTGCATGTAATCCTCAGTATGATATAATTGGTGGGTTTTCTAAGTAGATACTCCATGGATGTGGATCATTGTCAATACAAATTGCCTGGACATTGACCTGAACAATATCTAAACCACTGAGTCACTGCGGATTTTATGTCACATGTTTTTGTTCTCTTAAACTGCACTAAGAAAAGTTACATCTGGGTTCCTCTTTTCTACCTCCACAGGGTCAAGCATCCAACATCCCGATGTGAGTGAATTATCTGCATGGGGCGGTATGGGATAAAGTGATGTCGTTATTGGATAAATGACACAACGTCTGTGGGAAGGCTTTTGTCGCTCCTTCTGCAGACATGTTCAAACATCCAAAAACGTCTGTCTTAGTGATCTCAATGTGTGTAGTCTCACAATTTGCTGGTCTCCTAAGAGTTGTTTTCCTATGACATCGTGCCTTCAAGTGAAACTAGGTCTGTACTCAGAATAAGCACTAAAAGAGTAGCTGACTGTATTTCACACAAAAACACCCACAGGTGATTGGCAAAAAAAGGATTTGTAAGCTACAGGAGAGACAAACACAATTTTTCTTATTTCCCTTCTCATTTTCCAAGTCTGTGTAAATAATTTGTCTTCCTATGTTTGGTAAGTAAAATTCTTAATTGGTTCAACTTTTTGTTTATGTTCAGAAATGGCTCCGATTGTGTTTTCACCTCCATGTCTGTGTGAATACTTGCTGGAATGAATAGAAGAGAATAAAGGAGGGAGACAGCCCCTTGTTTGCTCATCAAATATGAAACAGCTTTGCTGCCAGCAGCTCCCCATGATGGATTTTAATTTTCTGTGCTGCTATGTGCTTGCAACCCTGTGCGCGTGCGTGTGTGGGTGGGTGTGTGTGGGCGTGGGTGTGTGTGCGTGTGTCCGCAGATAAGAGAGAGAAAAGAAACTTGCTCTGTGCTGAAAGTCTGGGGCATTCCAATCACTCTGAGGAATGTTCCACATCTTAATTGTGTGGGACTTTCTCAATGTGTCTGTCTTCAGTAATATGTGATGAAATTAGTTAGTTTTACCTTGGTTTTATTATTAAAATTTAATACTACGTGATATGTCCTGTTTTTTTAATTATTATTATCCAAAACACAGATATAGGTTAGCCTAGCCTGCCTGTCAGTACAAATACATTACTTTTTTTTAAATTGAATAAATATATTACAATTCTGATTTATATTTTTTTACCTAAATGTTTCTTGTTGTGTTGCTGCAATAAAAAAAATGAATTATTTAAAGGCTTTTTACACTTTTTCACTGGGGATAGTAATCTGTAGGTGTCAAAACTGCTGTATCATTCATTTCTGTTTTCATCTCACTACAGAAAAACTATTTACTTTGTTATGCTGTTCTAAATCTCAAACAAGAAAGGGAAATTGATCTTGTTTTTCATTCTTTCAACTTTAAGTCCATCTCAAAAACACAAAAAAGAAAAATCGGACAAAAGAATTGCATCTTGATATTTAATTGTAGGGGTTTCATGACAGAAGTTGTTCTGTGCGTGTACAGCAGCGTGTATATGAGCATGATCGGCAACACTAATTCCTCCTGGCTGTCATTGGTTGTTTCTGACCTGGATTGGTGCATTGTGTAGGACCGCAGGCAGGACTCGAGAGGCAGAGGAGCTCAGTTGTTTTCACAGATTATTTGTCTCATATCATACTGCCATTACACAGTGATGACAGTTTTACCAAATATGTCAAAACATTCTTTATAAAAGTTACATGGAGCAGCCATGAAGGGGAAGAAAAACCTTTGTGCTTTTTTTTTTTTTTTTACAAAGCAGTGTGTTTTGGTGTGTGTGTGGGGGGGGGGGGGTATGGATACACCTCAGCCCTACTGTCATGGTGTGTGACACAAAGACAGTGAAGTAACCTGGAAACATCACCCAGCATGCTGCTCTGACCCAGTGGCTCATGCTCACAAACACCCGGTACAAACAAGCAATTTACTTATTGTTTGGTTAAGATTCATCAGGTGTTTAATTACTTAACTGGAACTGATTAATAAAGACAATTAGACCTGAAAAAAAAAAAAAGTTCAAATTAAACATTACACCGACCGATGTGGCATTAACATGGCACTTTGATGAATCAGTTACAACTCAACGTTTTTTCCCACATGTTCACACCTCAAATTAAAATCTCTTTTCAGTAATAAAATCTCTGGATCATCTGCAGTTCTGCTGGTGCTTCTTTAAAACAACCTTAATGCTTTCAGTTCCTTGGGTTTTGCTATTGATGTTTGTCCATATTTCTTGGCTATTTCCTCCAGAAACCGATCGGCTCAAACATGCAGCCTAGAAGACAATCGGAGGAGGAAGAGAAGCTGAAGGAAACTGAAGTGTTTGATGAAAGAATAGCTCTGTGTCAGTGAAGAGTATGGGAATGGTTTTATCTCACAAATTAGCTGCAACGATCATATAAAGTATTAAAAAATGCATTACTGCAAATAGAAGCCTTTGCATCCATAAAGCTGCCTTTTATTCGCTCATCAGAAATACCTAGACGCTTTCAAATGGCTAAATTAATACAAATGAAAGTGATCCAAAACAACTGAGTCAATTTGGTTTTCAATGATAGACGTTACAGTTGGGACTGAATAGGTCAACAGTAGCTCTGCCTCCATCGAACAAATAGATGGACATTTTGTCACTTTTAAAAATAAATCATCTTTAATGAAAACGTTCCAATTAATGAATCAAATGTTTTGGTGCCAGAAATGAAGTAGGGGTTTTTATGGTCACATCAGTACTGGTCTATTTTGCAAATCTGCAATGGAAAACACTTTGTTGCAAATCAAACTAGTCACATGATCAACAACTGGTTGTTGCCACTGGCGTAAACCACCAAGTAGTTGACAGGAAGTAGCTGGAGGATCACGGCACTGCTTTTCTTTTAATGAATTATCGCGTGAACAAATGTAGTCACTTGTGATTTTAACGAGGTTTCTTATTTAATGGAATTCAAGGCAATCGCAAAAATGTTTTTTCGACATTAGCAGAATATTTTAAAAGCTTTGCTCGCATGGAAAGCCAGCTAAGTTTTGTTGGGTAATGAGTTTGGAGGTTTTAAGGTTTTACTTTAGGTCCTACAATCGCCTTGAACTAGACCTGTTTGTCTCAACATTTCTTCTTTTTGTCCATAAAAAAACAAACCTAAACCACCAGCCTGGCAGCTCTTATGAGGTGTTTATGTTTCTAAACATGCTGTTGTTATGGATTAAAATCTCTAGCTTGGTTTTGGGCATCAATCCAGAAACGGTCTGGTGCAACTTGGAAAGCCTGAGCCTTATTGCTGCCCTTTGTTGTTGTGTTTAACTCACTGTAATACACAAAATAAGACGCCAACTTATGACAAAGCTAACGTGCAAGTCAAACTTTTGCACTCTTCAGCGTTTAATCCTAAATGTTATATAAGAAACTCCTGCTGTTGAGTGTGTCTGGCAGAGGCCGAAAAAACAAACCTGAAGAGACGTTTTTATTGCCAAACAGATTCGCAGAATTAATTGCTGATGTTTTAGGCTGTAAAATATTTCCAATTATATATCTATCAGCCAGGCAGTGTCTGACAGTTGATCTAATTAATATTTTAATCGCTGGCTTTATTCAAAAAATATTTAGCAACCTCAATTTTCAACTTTCAATGGGAGTTTCAGTCATGACTGAAGAATGAGTCACTGATTTTAAAACGCTCTTAGTGGTATTTAAAACTGATAACGCTCTTAGCTCAAGCAGTTAACCAGATTCAATTATTAGTACCGGTGATTTTGAACCATAATAAATGAAACACTAAGCACAGTTTTGATGTGTAGTGACGACACCTCGCAAAATGTAATGTTTCAATTGTTGATTTTCGTGTCTTTATGACGTAAATCACTTTGAACTGAACTTCTTGTTGCTGTTGTTTCAGTAGTGCAGTGAGGGTGTCTAAGGTGACTGTAGTATAAAGACACCTGTGTCTGAAAAGTCCATTTACTGGTTAATCTGTGTTTAACACGTTAAGCAAGAGACAGTGGCATAGCAGCTTCTTCAAACACAAAGTGACAGCAGACAGACAGTTCTCTTCCAACAGAACCAATGTTCTGTTGTGCTTATCTGTCTCCTGTTCTCTCCGCCTCCTAAAATGCCTCTGAAGGAATACTCCCTATGGGGGAACAGAAACAAGTGGGGGTCGGTTCACTCGGTTGATGACAGATTCTGCATCTAAAATGGAAGTTTCAAAAGAAAGTAAAGTGAACCAACTAGCAGAAAACACAGATTCGGACATTTCCAACCCTGCGTTCTGTCTGTTCCAGGCAATAAGCAGCTGCTTGCTTTTGTAATTATTGCACTGTTGAATTCAATTTGTGCTAATGGGATAACCTACAGCAGCCACATTATCTAGCCAGGTGTAAACACAACACTGATGGAGTCATGCTCCATGGCTCATTAAGGGAAGGCAAATATACACTCTGCAACCTCACGCAAACTTTGAGTTCCTGTCTTTATTAGGACCATTGTATTGACTTTATTTCCCCCGCAGTAACCCATCAGTTTGAACCCTAAGGTCATGGAGTCCTATAATTGTCAACGATTGATTTTTTTGTTTTTGTCATTATTACTGTCAGCTGTTATTTTAGTGCAAGACAAACGATAATTTAAGAAAAACAAGTAGGGTCCTTGGGGACTGATTGAATTAACGTCAACAGCCGCTTCGTTCGGACCGGCTCTGCTCTCTTCACAGTGGAGGATGGTTGTTTACAGCGCAGGCAAGTTGCTGTAATCTTCGTAGCGTCAAACTGGCACTACGTCATACAAACGTCATAAGTAAACATTAAATCTGGCGTATGTAAAATTTTATACTCTGGACGAAGCAAAGTGTAGAACAAGGAGCTGGCTCATATCAGGCTGAATAATTAGTAATATATTTAGAGAAGTGATGACAAAGTAAACTAAAGTGAAACAAATTTGTGGTGAGGTGTGGATATTACCCCATGTGGCTTGCCATTAGGGTCTAAGGAAGATCTCTAACCAGAAATGTACTGGCTCCTTTAAATATGCCAGTACATTTAAAGTCAATAATGACTGGAGTTATTACTGACAGTATTAATACTGGCTACTGCTGTATTAACACCACAGTCCAGCTGGGACAACTGATCTCAAGAAACGAACTGTCGACCAGCAGGAGGAGCTCTATGAGAATGTTTCTCACCACAGCTAACCTTAACCATTACTAGTCCAGACCTCATCCCAACCTGAACCTTCGTATGCTATATTCAGCCCTAAACATGTAGCTCCGTCACATTCATCTGGGTTTGGTCCCCAAAAGCTCAGCAGTCATCCATGGGGATGATTATACCAGAAAAGGTCCTAGAGAGGCAACAAGTGCTGCTCATGCACTCACCCACACAAACACCCACACACCCCACACCCACGGATATCTGCAGTTATGTGCACCCACAGGCTTCACACACACGCACACGCACACACACATTGCATCCATTCTAAACCTGACAGAGACGTACACACCGAGAGACACTCATCTGGCTCTGCATTGAGACTTTAACAAACACTCCGTCTCACCCTCAGACATACACACATGCTTTCATAGACGTCTCCTGTTCATGTGACGGCCCTGTCAACACCGGGGGCTGGTGAGGGGGGGAGGCGGTGGCTTATAGAATTGCTGCAAGCGGATTGGCCGTCACCATACCAACGGGGGCGGGGCGGAGTCGGGAGGCTGGGGAGGAGGAGCCATGGGCTGATTTTAAAGCTCTCCAGAGGAGCAGTTTCTGCTCCACTGAGTCCTCTCCTCTGTGATTCTGCGCCTTTATTTAGTCTTTCCTGTTATCTGGACGGCGAGCTGACACTCGGCGCTCTGAGAGGAGGACAAACGGACGCACGGACGGAGGAAGGGAGGGAGGGCGGAAAGGGTGAACTGTCAGACAGAGTTGTTTGTTTCCCTCCTCCCTACGGCTACCTGCCCATCACTGCTACCCAGCCGCCTGCGTCTCGTGGATCTATCTCCGCTGTGGGTGACAGCCCGGAAGACGAGGGGAAACCTGTTCTCCTCTGCTCCCTGGGGAGCCTTCAAGTCATCCCTCCATCCTTCTGGCTGGCTGTAGAGGACCTCTGCTCTCCTGTAAGTAACCAGCTTCAACCGCAGTCGCGTCGGGTCAAGGTTTTGACCAAAACAAGCCTAAAAGCTGGGGGTCACGGGGGTCGCCTGGCAGAGACAGCGCCGCGTGTTGCGTCTCGGCGGGACGGAGGTCGTTCTAATTAGATTCCTCATTAGCAGGGGGAATTCATCACTGCATCGGTTATTTTTTTTTTTTTTTTACTTCAGCTTCTGCTTTGATCCTTCCTGTCGAGGTTAGAGTCATGTAGGAGCAGGTCTTTTTCAAAACACATGAGGGGGGCTGGGTCTGTCTTTAATGCTAAAAACAAGGTCACTGTTGGTTGCACAGTAAGGGCAGCCCTTACATAATGGCCAGTGAGTGCAACAGGTACTGATAAGACGACGGATGAGGCAGCTTTCAGGAATCCGTCTGCACAGAAACTGTTGCTTCTCCGTGGAGGAAATGTCAGTTTCACTCATTTTCACTCAAATCTCCTGAAGAGGTAAATCAGGAGCTCACTCTGATTCACAGAAATCCATTTGCACACACAGCACTGTTTACCCAGGAGGGCCTGTGGGTGTAATTGGGTATCTAATGTGTGTACGGGTGTGCCGGCGTGTGGGCATGGGTGTGTGTGTGTGGGTGTGTGTGTGTGCATGCACAAGCCCCTGCTTCCCTTTTCCATGCTTCTGTCATGCACTGTTGAATCACGCACAGTTTACTCTGCTGCCTGGCTGAAGTGCCATCACAAACAGTCTGAGAGCGAGAGAGAGAGAAATGACACCTCTGGTGAGCGTGCTGCATGCTGTAGAGAAAGTTTCAGTTATTTGTGTTTTTACCAACCACATTTAGTTGAAAACAGCAACAACATCGATACATCGACCCTAAATGTACAGGTAGAAGGGAATACATGCGTTGCGAATAAAACAGAACGCCAGTGGTGCCTCGTTTCTGTTACATCACCCAGGTGCAACTCAGAGCTTCGAGCCAGGGTTAATAACATCAGAGGCACTGACTGCCGTGGGCTGTTATTTACTCTACAACTTACAGTTCTGATTACCAAAGCAAACACTGAAACAGGAGCGAATGTAGCACAGGACTGCTGCAAGTAGCAGCGGAAATTTCAGTGAGTTGAGGGGAGAGGGTTGTTGAGGCAATAATGGGATGCTGAACGTGGGGTTTGGCGAGTTCTTTTCCCACATTTTGTGCGTGGTTGTGAAGTGTCAGGAAGCTGATAAAACGTTTCATATTCAGCTTACCTTTTGTAGTCCTGAATAGAATCCAGTGCAACCAATGGTCTTACGAAGTCACCGAGTTAGCAATTTAGTCAAAGCACAAATCCAGCTGGCTGAAGGTCTCAGAGGTTTGTCAGAGATCATTAGCAAACGTATGAGCATCATGTGAACGCTGAACACACCAGAGAGGTCAGGTCAGGTCAAGAGGTTGAGAGGTTTTACTACTAGCTCCCAGAATTATGTACCGTAATAAAAATGTATGTGTTTTTACATCGAGGAGGTCTGAAATTGAGTAGCGATAAGCTATTTTCCCATTCAAATGTCATGCGAAAATTTGAACAAACATTTAAAATGTCCCAAAACAAAAAACAAAAAAAGGAAACAAAAATGTATTTAGCAAGTTGAATATTTCTATAACCAAATAAATATTTAACTCCAAGCCAAATATTTAGTTAGTAGGCTAACTATTTAGCTTCAACCTGAATATTTAGCTAGCTAGCTTTATATTTAGCTTCAAACTAAATATTTGGTTAGCTAACTTTATATTTAGCTACAAATGTACAGCTAGCTAATATTTAGTTGCCTAGCTTTATATAGCTTCAAACTAAAAATTTAGTTAGCTAGCTTTATATCTAAATAATTAGTTAGCTAGCTTTATATTTATCTCCAAACTAAATATAAAGCTAGCTAAATAATTAGCTCCATGCTAAATATTTAACTGATATGCAAATTCAGATGCATTTTTGAGTAGACTACCAAAATAAAAGCTTATTACCACTATAAAGTCAAAGCTAGCAATAATAATATTGTCAAAATATGACTGAAATATGAATCCCCATGTCCTTCGTTTATGACAAACTAAATAAATATAATGATCACCCCATAGATGCCAGCTTGTGCAGTGATGCTGAGTTCTGTATTTTAAGCTAAGTCGGTTTGACTCACTTTTCTAGTGCGATTTTCCAAACTCATCCTTTGCTGACCGCTGTCTACGATAAAACGATACATTATGTTTGTAACCAAACATTACGTTTGCTGAGCATACACTTTCAGTGCTAATTCTGTTGCTGTTTTTACCTTGCGTTGCCAGCGTCTGTGTGGTGCTAAAATTCACACTCTCACAAGTTTAGCAACAAGCAGCTTTAAAAAGGGTGTGAAAGCTGAATGGGAGGCACATGCTGTGTTGACACTATATTTAGAAGTGGAATTATTTTTGAGTTTTTGGAGCTATAAGTAAGTTATGAACTTGACTTTTGTTTTAGTAATCTTTACATTTTAAAATATTAAAATAAATATATACAAAAACATTTGTTTGCTGTTGTTGTGCGTGCTTACACGTTACTTTTTAGACATTTAAAACTCGGTCTAGTCTCAAGTTATAGAACAAAAGCACAGGATGTGTGTGTCTGAAGTACAGCAGGGCATCACATAACAGGACTCAGATGACGACAGTTTTTGCTGTCGTTTTGATCTGGTTCTACCTTTCATTTGCTGCAGCTGAAGCATGACAATAGTGTTTATATAAGCAGCTTATTATCATGTGTGTGAATCATCTCACAGCCCCAGGCCCACTCCATCATGGTAATGTGAAGATCCACCTGATTGAGCTCAACGGTGGCCCTGGCTCTGCCACTGAACGCCACGTTGGAGGTGGACAAACAGAAAGCATTTGGTCAAAGTCCGTACATGGAAGGCTGCTGGTGTTTCACACGTCTCAACGCTGCTGTGAAGAAAGATGCTGAAAGTGGATCTGCAGTGAGATTCCTCAGACCTCCATACCACAAAGGCCAACTTCTGGTCTTCTGCTGCACGGTATGTGCTGACAGTGTTTGCCAAAACACATTTGAAAAATAGCTTAACATCCGTCAGATTAGATCAAACTGATCAGATCATTCTGTGATCATACATTTTCAAGCCGTCCTGCAGATTCTCAAGGAAACTTAGGTCCTGACTTTGACTAGACCTCTCTAACACATGATTATGAGTTGTGCAGTTGTATCTCTGACTCAATGTTTTGGGTCTTTGTGATGGAAGATGACTACAACTACAGGAATAACTCCCATAACACTGGGTCACCCGGATGTTTACTAAGTAGAAACACTAAATTCTTGTTTTGTTTTTATTTTATTTTTTTGCATGCTTTGTAAAACTTACAAATTTGGTGAAATCTAGTGTATGAAATTAATAATTTTATTATTCTGTTGAGCTTTTATTTTTTTTATAATTGTGTAATTGCAGAAAAGAATACACACGTATGGCCATTTCATTTCCGAAAGCTGTGTAAACACCACCTGTGGGTTTGTCTAGACCAGGGGTGGGCAATCCTGGTCCTCGAGGGCCGGTGTCCTGCAAATCTTAGAAATCTCCCTGGTCCAACACACTTGAATCCAATAACTGAATCACCTCCTAAGTGCAGTCAAGTTCTCCAGAGTCCTGCTAATGACCTCATTATTTGACTCAGGTGTGTTGAAGTAGAGATGCATCTAAAAGTTGCAGGAGACCGGCCCTCGAGGCCTGGAGTTGCCCACCCCTGGTCTAGACCATACCACTGTCTGGAAACCAGCGAAAATCATTTGGGGAAAAGGTACATATTTGGACAAGACACATTGAGTCAGCTGTAGTTCTTATGTCAGAACACTGGATGGCGCTGTGATTTTAAGTTATCGTTGAAATGGACATGCGTTTTGACCGTTGACCTCCACCTCATCCTGCCGTGTGTGTTCGGGAAAAGTTTCGACTCTTGGTTTCGAACATTGCTGGTGTCAGAGACTCTAATCTCCGGCGGAGTGTAAACAAGCTGCCGGATCGCAGCAAAAATGTTCCGGTTTCACTGAAAACCAGATCTGTGCAAACGAGGCCTAAGACGTACGTATGCCAACAGACGCAAAATGGTGAAATGCACAGCACAGACATCGATGATTAAAAGCCCAAAACACATAAACACACATACAAAAAAGCAACAAACTAAACAACGTGCAACCGAAAAATGCTGCAATTGTTGGACATCGAAGCAACAACAGCAAGTATAAAACTCTGCAAACTTGCTCTAAGAAACAGAAGTGCTCCAGACCACTAGGGGGAGTCAACCACTAAATCCTTTTTGACCAGATCTTGAGTAAAGACGGTTTAATGGGATGTCCAAAATAAAGAAAAAGGTCACGTTTCATTCAAAGATTCGAAGATGTAATCTTTTATAATATCATGCGTCTGCATAATCATATCAGTAATTTTACCTACTTTCTTTGATTGCAGTATTTTTCGTTTGCATTTTTTTTTTTGCTTCTATCTTCTAGGACTACACCATCTTTTTCTGCTGCATTTGTTTTTCATGTTTGCATGTTTGGAGTTTGCATCATTCATGTGATTGCAGGGCGTTTCTCTGTTTGCTGGTTGGCCGCCGTGAAGAAGTACTCTTAACTACCTCCATTAAAATCGAATGTTCCTCAGCCCACTGCAAAGTCGATTTTTCCAAAAACTGGCATCAAGAATGCTCAAAAGGCCTTCCCTCATGTTTCTTTCTGTGTATTTTTTTTCTCACCATTTTAATAGAACATGTTCATAGCAGATTATTTTTACCCCCTTGAATTTACTAAACAAACAAGCTGCCTTTGCCTTTGGTTTGCAGTATTTCTGCAGCCTCCTTCAAGCAGCCATTACATATCAGAACAGTATGGGACCAAAGTCTATACGGTTTTGATCAGAGACACAGCTTGCTAATTCACAACATGAAGAACGTCAAAACTAAAACCCACACGACGAGCATAATGACATGGGCGGCCTCAGCGTCACACTGGGTGCACGGACGCGTGTCGTCAGCATCATACATCCTTGGCTGAATTTATTCTAAAAATAAAATACATAAAAACAAATGTTGCAGAGGATATCCTTCACTCAGTCACTTCATGCTTCAAAGGATGCCTGCAGGTGGGCGGCAGGCGCGTTCACAGCCCAGCAGCCCTGCTGATGTCTGCTCTGCAATTATTCATCCTACCTCAGGCAGTAGCTCGTTTCAGAAAAAAAACTGTAAATACTGCTGTTTTATTATTATTATTATTATTATTATTATTTATTATTAGGGAACGCTGGACAAAAACAAAACCAACAGGCAACACTAAGCACTGAGGGGCTGTTTGACGAGCGGCTGGGCGCCCTCTGATTGCCTCCAGTGTGTTCACTGTGGAGCTCAGCAGTCGTTTAGGTGCTTTTCATAAGTGCTTCTAAAAAGCACAAGTTGTTTTTCAAGCTCTCAGCTGTTGCTTGTTGCTTGCGTGATGTGGTGGACATAACTTCACAGGTGTTCTGACTAAAACCAGGAAGACAAAGCGCATCACCCCAGATTCAAAGTTCTTCAACTGAGAGAATAGATTTTAAAATAATGTTAGTTTGTAAATCACTGAACAGCTTAGCACCAAACTATATGAAAGCTAAGCTGTTGTAGCAACTTTCCAGACCTCTCAGATCTTCTGGAACCTGGAGAAGCAGCATTCAGCTTCTATTCACCACATATCTGGAACAAACTTCCAGAAAACTGCAGAACAGCTGAAACTTTTGAGTTCCTTTAAATCGAGACTAAGACCCACATGTTTAGAGTTGCTTTTGAACCACAATAAATAAGACATTGATCAACATATTTGATGTTGGTCAATGTTTTGATGTGTTTTGATGATTTTGGTGATGGCATTCATCAAAATATAATATATAATGCAATATACTGGTTTTCTCAATTGACTGTATTTTGTTTTTGTTTTTTTTTAAATTATGTAAAGCACTTTGAACTGCCTTGTTGCGGAAAAGTGCTACACAAATAATATTGACTAACTGATTGATGTAAGTAGTGAGCTGTAAACTCTAAAATATTTCTGTCTGAACCTTTTTGCCTTGTGGGGAAAAAAATAGTCAAATTAGAATAACTTATTTTTATTTTTTCTTTCAATTACAAAATGTGAAAGTAAATTCATTTTTATTTTTATTTTACTTAAGATAAACTAAACATACATGGTCCCCCGCTCAACTCCTTCAGACTAGCCAGCATCAATTAGCAAACACTGTGTGGTGTTTGCTAATTGATGCACATCAGCTGAGCTTGTTATAGGAGCTACTTCTGAGTCTAATGCTGTTAAGAATGATGTTAAAGGCCTAATGGAGAAGTGCTGGAAGAAACAGACGCTTCTTAAAGAGACAGACACCCAGTTTCTAGGCATCAAATTACCTTGTCAAATTTCTTTTTAGTCATATTTCATATATACAGCCTTTTTATAACAGCTGAAGGTAGCATAGTTGCTTGACTGAGCTGTAAAATGGCACGAAGTGTCCTGAAAACACCATACTGCTGCTTTAAGTGTCGCACAGAAACATAAATGTTCATATGCCACAGAACAGGCCGGTCTTATGTTGACCTGCGTACTGATGTCATGCATCATGATCTGTGAACAGAGTATGCCCACTGTTCACTTCAGTGATGAGTGGGGAGGGCGAGTGTTTGTGTGAAAACACAATACACAAAAAGATTTATTGTTCGTAATTGTGTTTCTACAAGTAAAGAAAAAAAGAAAGTAGCAGGTCATGGTTTGAGTGTCCAGCAGACGAACAGGACTGCCATGGCTAGGCATTCAGCTGAAAAAAAAAACAAAAAAAACACAGAGCTGGACTTGTTGTCTGGCGAAGCGTGACTCTGAAACCCAGCAAACAAAAGGTCATCTTTATTACCACTCATTACAACAGCCTGAGGACAGAAAGCATGGCGACATGTGACATCAGGCTTTCCAGCTACATGTATTGTGTAACATGTCACAGAAATGTTAAGCAAGGGAATGCGGAGCCACGTTCCTCTGATCAGTCAGGAGTCGAGCGCAAACCGAGAAACTGTTCCTCTCTGCTCAGCTTTTACTTTTCTCTGCACAGCGACCTGTCTGCCGCGATTGATTGTAGCTAAGAGGAAAATCCTTAGGGTTGGCTGCAATCGCTAAGCCAATTCCACTTGTCACTGATAGGCCTCAGGTCAATCCTCACTGTAGAAATCTGGCTCCTTTTGTTGTTAAACCCCTAAATAACAGATATTTGCTAACATGGATGGAGGCTCCCTGTGCCTTAAAATGGATTTGATTCAACTTTAAACTCCTCTTTCACTGAGAATGATTTGTAGATGCTTCTTTAATAGTGTAATTTGTTTAAGCAGCATTGGCATTAGCATTATTAGCATCCCCCACAGCTGGGGGGTTTTTTTGCTTGTTTTTTTGCCCAAGCATTGAGCTGCCGAGTTTAGTGGAAATGCTAGCGGACGGTGGGAGCTTTTACAACCCAAACAGTTAGAGTCTCATTCCTTGATTCCAAAGCAGCACACACACACGCACACACACACACACACCCCCACACACCATTCCTGTTACGCAGATAAACGCAGAGTTTATAACCTGTGGATGCCGGCTGCTCATGGAGACCCCATGGTGTTTGCTTACGTTAGTGTTAATCCGGGGTGTGGAAAAGATGAATTGAAATTGTTATAAAGTCATAAAATAAAACGCAACCATAGAAAACGCTTTTATTTAATTTACATTTTTTTTTGTTGTTTTAGAATATGTAATCATTTGTACAGTAGTGTTCAGAAAAAAGGAAATTAAAATTACACTTACATACATACATACATATTTCAAGTCTTTAAACATACAGGGTGAGGTGAATATGTACAAAGCTCCTGCTTTGTTCCACAGCAGCAGCTTTGTGGACAAAAGCTCCTGCTGTCCGATGCAGCAGCATTTCCAGCTGCTTCGTCGTCTTCTCACAGTTGGCAAACTAAGAAGTTGTCCAACAAAATGGTGTAGAAAACTTAAAACTGACTCAAACACAAAGGAGTCAATGGAGATGATGACATTCAAAAAGTCCAAATTTGACTTGAAACAAAACAAAAAACAACAACCATAATGTTGATGCAGTAGAACCGTACCTGTAAGAATTGGTGTGAATCTAAGTTGGTCATCAGACATTATGAATCTATAAACAGTTTATTAAAGTAGCACAACCTGATTTTGACAACCTCGAACAAAATGGAAATAAGCATTTAGTCAAATCACCATAGATACAAATGGAGACGTGTAAAATATACAAGATTAAGTTACATGTGGAGAAATAGTAAGCATGACCATCGACCCCAGAGGCTGGGGCCAAAAACGAACCCAAACAACGGCAGTGTTTAACAGCTGGAGCATTTTTATTTTAACTTAATTTATGTAAAGACTTTTCTGTCAGTGTTAGAACCAGACAGCAGAATGAAACACACTGGCAAGAAATCCACCAGGTGCTTTTACAAAGATCAACAGGTCTCCCTTGGAAAAATAGATTCCTGATCTCCATGATGAAATAAATGTTAAATAAAATATAACTGATCACTCTACCAGCTGGTATGAAGCTGCAATAAGCACATATACAGGAATAGTAACAAGAAAACACAGCTCTAATGTTTGATGCATCAGGACACAGTTAAATGGACAGATCTTTGCGAGGTTCTAAATGAATGCTAACCTGACCCCAAGTGCACAAATCCAGATTCCAAACTGTCATTATTTATTAAACACGGCGAAGGCAAAATGAAACAGCTGTGCATCAAACACCTGGAATCACCACAGCTGAGATGATTTAATCAGGATGCCTTGTGAATGCCTCTCTGTGGAGGTTTTCGAGGCATTTCTCGCCAGGAGGACGACTCAGTGGAGACAGAAACACCTTCTGTCCTGGGAACACACTGAGCTGACTGCCACTGGGGAGAAAGATCACCTGCTTTCCTTCCTTGAACAGCAACCCGATCTTTTATTTGCGGCAGACAATTGATGGATGGGAAACGTCATTCCTGTAGAAGCACATTAACAACAGCAATTATACTCTTGAACCTTGGCTTCTGTTGTTGGCTCAGGTGGGAGGGGCTTCTCCTAACCTGGTAAAAACCAGTCGATGTTCTACGCTTCACTTTGTCCACAGGGTCTGCACTCTCAGATATTCAGACACGATCCTTTCCTGGAGGCGTGGTCTGTGTTGAAGTTTTCAATTTTATCCAATGTTTGCCTGTGACACATGTAATGCACCAGTTTGACACTTTGGAAATTACCGGAAATTACCTACGGTGTAGACAACCGTCCTCCACTGTGAAGGGAGAAGAGCTGATCTGAACGAGGCGGCCGTTCATGTTAATTTAATATTTGGAAGTGTGACCAACATGGACTGAACGACTTCCTTCACTTCCTCTGCTGCCATTGCTAAAACTACAGACTGACTACAATTCTAAAATACCAGAAAATCAATTTCATCATTCACAACTTCTGTTTGCTGATTGGCCCCTGTAGAAAATCTACCAGAGGAATCCCAGACAGGGCAATGAAGGGAGATGAGAATTAAACAACTGCGTAGGACGGCAATGGTCAGGCTAGGTTTGTCGGTCGCTGGTTCATTCACTGTACCATTTTAAATGGGGCTGCAGATTTATTTATTTATTTTAACAATATCGCCTTGCAGAAACAATGTTGTTCAAATTAGAAGGACCTTTTTCCATGAAGCTTGTACGATCTTCCAGGTCATGGACGGTTTCTCTCCAGGTGTTCCAGATTCTTCCTGAAGTCCCAAAACATGCAGAATATGTTCATAAGTCTCTCGATCTTGCTATTAGCTAGGATAGAGTGAATGGTTGTTTGTTCGGTGATTGACTGGTGACCTGCCTCCCTCTCTCCCTGACGGCTGGATTGGTCACTGGTCCTCCATGAACCTGCTGGGATTAAGTGTGTAAAGGTGATGAATAGATGTATAGGAAGTAGTCAAGGAAACCCAGCATGGTAAACATCAGTATGCAATGCTTTGACCCAAATACATTTGCTTCCTTATCGCGACCCGTCTCCAAACATGACAGGACATAAATCATATTGCTGCTACTTTGGCCGATGACACTCATAATACTGAAGACTTCCTTTGTGCATATACTGTTCTAAGGACAGCTTCTATATCTGTGGATGTTATGAGCTGCAGCTTCTAGAAACTGAAGCCGAGTCAGTGACGCAAGATAAGCTCTTATCAGCATCTCTCCAGATTGGATTAAGTCTTCTGCAAACAATGCAGTTGTTGTGAGGTAAAGCCAAAATTTTATTTTATTTCTTTTTTGGTTTGTTTTTATCATGCAGTGATTTGCAGAAGTTACATTTTTTCGCATCTTTTCGTTTCACAGCCACAAATTTCAATTTATTTTTTTCGGATTGTCTGTGATAGATCAGTAGAAAGGAGTGTGTGTGTGTGTGTGTGTGTGTGCATGTGGGTGTGATTGTGAGGTGGAAGGAAAGTATGTATCGTATGTCAGGCAGTGGTCAGTTGTTGGCTTTAAAAGGAAAATCCAGAAACCGGTTCTTCATCCAGACATCTTTCAATTCAGTTCAGTCCAGTTTAGTTCACTTCATGTCAGATCATTTCCGGTCATCAGCCGTCCATCTTCTCTTCTGTCTGCCATAACTCTGAAATACCCAGAGTCATTTCCAAATCCACCTGCAGTCCTCTGGGTATTATCAAAGCAAACTGTACTTATTTATTTGTTTACTAATTTTACTGTTTTTATTTTGTTTTAGTTTGCATAATAAGCATTTGCAATTACGAAAAGTCAAAACAAGTGAGAGCAGCTGTGCTTCCATTACAGCCGTGTGCAAAACGTTGTCAATATTCAGCTAATGTCAAAAAAGCACAATTCCTCAATTGTTTCCGATAAATAAGAAATTAAATTGAAATCAGTTTTGCTCACATAATAAGTCAGTAAAAAACACCCGACCCCATCGTCCTCCTGCTGCTTCCTGTTGTCTTCTTCTTCTTCTCTGCCAGTAGTAACATCCAGTTGTTTATGAAGTGACTTGTGTAAAAAACGTGTTTCCACTGTAGTTTTGTGAAATGCACTCATTTCAATGCAGATGAAAAACCACCTCATACTAGCACAAAGACTTTTTATCAAAAAACATTTTTTCTTTAAATTGGTCTGTTTCCATTAAGCAAATTTATTGTCGTTATTCCAATTTGCACAACTTTACAGTCTGTGGAAATGCAGCTAAAATCATAATGCACCTAGAAGTATGTTTATTTTCCAGCTGTTTAATTATTACTCCTCCGACATCTGATCAATGAATAATTCACAATGCAACAAGAAAATTCACAATACATGGATATGCGTGATCTCTCCTAATGCACAAACTCTCTTCTAAATGCCAGGCCAGCTACTGTTGATGAAAAGTTGGTTACTTTTTCAGGTGTTTTTTTTTGTTGTTGTTTTTTTTAATCTAAGCTTAGTGGAACTGATTGATTCCACCACTGCAGACATCATGATTACTTTTAGGGTATAGCTGCACAAAATCAACTGAAAGCACATTTGCTGCGATGGAAGCCGAACTAATCGGCCGCGGACCAGCTCCTCTGCTGCCAGCCTGGTTTCTGAAGCGGCTCTGTCTGCTGTAGGGAGGCCTGTACAGTCTGGATGCAGGGCTGCTTTTTATAGTGCATGTGAAACACCTCACACGGCGGGATTATTTCCTCTCACTGTTTCTGCTGAATCCATTTCTCTCCGCTCTGTTCATAGTCAGGAGTGCTCCGTTTTGTTAACAATCTGAGGACTTTCTCCTTTGTTTCTTATGCAAAGGCTGAAAAGCAGCTTCAATAAATCAGCCTCAGAAATGTCGGAGCTGTTAAATGTTGAAGTGTGTGGATTCAGAACCATTTAGAAACATAAAACAGAACACGAAGGCGCTTCAAAGGTGCAGGACAGCCGTTATGACTGAAGTAGTAAGCATTGTTTAAAATGTTTCAGAGGCGTTCATCCTTACCTTCAGGTAAATGTCCTGCAACTCATGTGTCTCTCTTAACAGCTTGATCTGGGGATAGACCTTTATCATCTGCAAAAAAAAAAGAATAAAAATGCAGTTTTAGAGCAAACCACTTCAAATTAGAGAGGATGCCAGAGATAAAATACTTTAAGAGTCCATGGTGTAGCAAATAAGAACAATGAGATGATGTACCAGCTGGTGGGTAACTGTTAGAGGAACGAAAATGCTTTTGATTGCATTTCTCTTAGATATTATTTCGAAATCTTCAATATTTACATTTAATATTTACATGCATGCTAAAAATGAATATTGAAGATACCCCTTCTTGTCAGAAACTAAAACGACTGACCAGTTCTGTCTCCCCAAGTTGCTACCAGCAGGTTTATCTTTACTTCTGTTTTAGCATAAATTCTTTTTGAGCATAACTTCCATTGTGGCTTTTGTTGTTGAGTTATGTTTTGTTGTTATTGTTGTTGCATTGTGAGTTTTGCATTTCGTTAAACCTTCTGGGCCACCGTAGAAATGACCCTCATCAACGTCTCTCGTGAAGACGTACTCTTTGCCTGAAAACCCAACAGTTTCGGCCTTAAGCGATTTCAATTGAAAGGAAAAACCAAAAAAATAAAATTGGTGTTGATCAATAGTGGAAAATGAAGTGAGCCTCTTGCTGATTGTCCATATAGATGTATATTTTATGCTGGTTCAGGACAGAGTTTCCGCATTTATTCCCAAACCAGCTCCAAGACGCACAGCGCAGTGGTAAAACTTTTGATTTCCTCTGTTCTTGATTTTCATAAGTGCTTCAAATAAACATGTTTGTATCAGACGAATTCAATTTATTAGAAATGAAATGATCAAATTGCAATCTTGATTACAAAGAAGGAAAAAAGCTCATTTATTCAAAGTTTAAACCGTAAATTAGTTGTGATTAACCTCATTCTTTGGTTCAGTTTCATCAGTCAGTCCTATTTCTGAACCAAAAAGCTCCCAGTAGTCCTTCTGTTATCTCCTCTAAAACCTTTTGAAGAGCCTGGAAATTTTTGAAAACGGCAAAAACAGAACAATTTATACAAATCTGTAAGGGGACAGCTTCTCTTTCACAACACTGTACTGTATACGACCACTCCCTTCAGGTTTCCCTTATTAAGTATAGGATGAGTTGGAGGTCTCAGCGTTCACATGTGCTATTCAGATCTTCCATTCATTCACTGAGTTGCAGAAGGTCCATGCCTGTGTGAGTCACGGTTGTATATGCATACATCTGTGCTCTCCGGCCTACGTCCAGCTGTACCGTTTCTTCTGTTCTGACTGTGGCCACTGACCCGCATAAAGTCATCTGAACAAGTCTGCAGTCTTCATCATCAGCTGGCCCCGTTCTCAGTGAGCGCACACCAGAGTCGTCGTGGGGTTTAACTTAGAGGGAGCCAGCATAAGCCTCTGGCGCGATGGCATATGGCTTTGTGCCCGAACAAAATAAACTCAGCCTCTTCTCCCCTGAGGCAGCGAGGTACTGGATCAGGTCCCTTAATTTGACCAAATAAAGGTGTTCCTAGCAAGTGTGGGCCCAAGTTAATCAGGGGAGTTATAACATGCTTAAATTCAGATATTTTACAACCTTTGTTCAAAAAGGCATCCAAACGATGGAAGGTTGAGCAGGTCCTGCATGCTGTGCTGTACAAACTGTCGATGTCCAGACTTCACATCTGGACTCTGGTCTGCATCTTGACTTAACTGGACGTATAAAGACATCAGATTTGTGCATTTGATGTAGAACAGTTTCTGCTTTCCTGAGCTCCAGGAGTCGTATGAAGGAATCTTTTTAATGCCGAGGCAGTAACAGAAGGAGCATTTAATCTTCTGCAGCCTGTCAGCATGAGAGTTTCTGTAAACTCCTCTCTTTGCAAATATCCTCCACAGAGTGAGATGCAGTCTTATTACAATTTGTAGCCATATGTGGAGAGTCTGATAAACCTGCAACTTTTAGATGTGTGCATGGCAAGGTTATAACAGTTTTGGGTTTTTCATTATACTTCAGTTTTATTTAGTTGTGACTTTTTGTTTGTCTAAATTAGTTACTTTTAGTTAGTTTTTAGTGTCCTTGCTAGTTTTTATTTGTTATTATGAACTGAATGTTTTTTGTTTTAGTTTAGTTGTTATTAGTTATGGTTTGATGTTTTCTATACTAATTTCTAAGTGCAGAATTCAAAAAGGTCAAAGTATTGTATTACTTATACATTGATTAGGTAATGAATACCCAACAGTAGATACCATTTTCAGAAAATGGATAGTTGAACAATCAGCTGACTCTGGTGTTTCCTCCAAATGTTTGCTGTTGCAATTTGCAGACTAGTGTTATCAGCGCCAGGAGGAACATGGAGTTCCATGATGTAATGAAAACTGTTTGTGTGGAAAAGAAAATCAGTTTCACATCAGTTTGAAAGGACAATTAACTGATTCATAAATATGAAAACAAATTATATTATATCTATCATTTCCGTATGTTTTAGTTAGCTTTATAAACACATGATGTTGCTCCTGTAAGTGATAGTTTTTTTTCCCCATTGATTACTGTTTTTATTTATTTCAGTTATTTCTCAATTTCAATTTTTGATTATTTTGTTAGTTTTAGTTAACTCTAGCCTTGGTCCCTGGTCCAACGCCTGGAACTGGACTCTTCTGTTTACTTCTCAGTCTCTACAAAGGTCATAAACGGCATTATGGAGAAGCAGTGTTATGATGAGGGGGACTTTTGGAAAAGGGCTTCTTAAAGAGACAGAGTCCAATTTCAAGGTGTCAAACTGTGAAATCTATTTGCTTTTACGTTATTTTGATGTGTACCTTATTTTTTATAAAAACTGAAAGTAACATAGTTACCTGACGGGGTGTGTGGGCGTGTGTGGGGGTGTGTGTGTGTGTGTGGGTGCGAGTAGGGGTGCTTGTGTGTGTGTTGTGATCCCAGTGTGACACTCCTCAAAATAGAAACACGGTTGATAATTAATCCCACACACTAGCTGCTTTAGTTCAGATCAAATACCTTTTGGCCAGTTTTCACATTAATCTTTAGAGTACATTTCCAACGAGGAGCTCTATTGATTAGCTCCTGTGAATTAAACGCAGGGGCTGACCTTCTTTTTGCTCAGGCGGTTAATACCCCTCCTAGGGATTCATTAAAACCTGAATGAGTGGACGGGGGCGTTTGACAAACAGAGATCAAAGAGGATCTTTAAAACAAAAGGGGAGTGGGAGCCATAGCAACCACGAGCACAATTAAAATAAAGTTGTGTGTGTGTGTGTATGTGTGTGTTCATGTATATATGCTTTGATAAAAAGCGTCGCCGTCGAAATTACAAAAATGAACCTCGTCTGGTTGAAGAGCGCCTCAGAAATCAAAACCAGATTTTGGAGCGTCTGAAACAATCCAGATCCTTCCGCCGTATCACACACAGAGGCCGCTTGTTGTCTGGAAGATGAATGGAGCACCGGACCGGCGTCTCCGCCTCAACTCATTCACATAAACACTGTCAGCTGCAACAAGAAACCTTCTTGGTTATGACCGTAGCAATGAAGATGCACTGGTAGATAACAGATAAACTGCAGATAAGTAAGTTAAGAGATAATCCTGAGAGACTAAAGTTTGTATGTCTGACTACGTAAAGTTTGTTGATGAAATCTGTTTTGGATTGGGGGAGGGGGTTTGCTTTCTTGAGTCATTTATTTTTTCGTAGCTCTTTACTATTATTAATAATATTAACATGAATGCGTGGTTCAGTTTGAGTAGGTATCATGAGCTGAGAAGCTTGTTATGATCTCCTCCTTCTTTGGTTGCACTTAAAACTGTGGCTGTGTTTGTTGCAGCTTTTATGTATTCTTAGACTACACAGAAAGGAGGATCTGCTCCAACAATGATTGATGTTTAATTTCCACCCCATCCAACGATGTATGATACGAGTATTAGGGGGGAAATCAGCATATATTTCCATGTAATTTACACCCCAAACTAAACACGTTAGCTTATATCTGTGCTGTGAAAGCAGCAGATAATTTTGACGCAAGGAAAGAAAACGAGAAAACTACCTGCTGTTGTAGCTGGACGTTCCAAAACTAGGGCTGGGCGTATCGATCTACATATCGATACTATCGATACCGAGGTGAGCATTGATCAATGCTGATGTGACGAGATTAATACTTTTGTTTAGAGTTGGTCCTCCATGTGTCCAGCAAGTTACACAAATTCCCTCACAGAGTTCATGCCTGCGCATATGCAGGAATTAAAATGCCAAATATCAAGAGCTTACATCTTCAGTTTGAAAGGAGGATTTCATAACTTTGTAATGTTTGCACTCAGAATGTCTGCTTTCTTTCAAATACAATCTGTTTAATCCACCCAGAAGTGCAGGTTAATTTTTATCTATTCAGGCGAAAAAATATTTCTGGAATTTAAAAATATATGCTTAAGTAAAGAAATATAGCTCAAACCTAAATATAAATAAAGCTGAATATTAGCTAATGAAAGAAAAATAGTAATATTTAGAAGGTAATTAAGTAATTAGGTTATTTCTATACTGTTACATTGTTTTCTATTGTAGTTAGTTCATGAAAAATACTTGTATTTGCCCCAAATCTGTGTCTTGTGTTTTATTATTATCTTAATCAAATACTGTAAGTCAAATCACCAAATGAGTCGATGACGATCAATTTATATTTATGTATTGGCAATACCAGCCCTATATTTACTTGGTACCAGATCAATACCAACATTTCCAGTATCACACACCTTTAATAAATAGTGGGCAGAGTTACACTAAAATAATTAATAAGTCTTCTTCCTATACTTACACTTTTAAGTGCACAAAAATGATCTATAACAACCACAAACATAATGCTGGTTTAGTCAGTGGCATCCATATCTGAGTGTACAGTAATCTTCTTTTGCATTAATCCGATTTCTATCTGATACTATTTTTGTCTTATAGAATTTCCAAACTTAGAATTAGCTGTGTGTTGTTTGGTTTGTCTCCATATTGTTGATAACATTGACAAAAGTTACCACATCAAATATTAAATTCTTAATTGAGAAATATTCACGTCATGAAGTCAAAGCATTTAATGGATACCCAGTCCCCAACTGTGGTGTATTTTCATAACTAATGCCAGAATACATAATACCACTCACAAACTCTTACACAATAACTATTTAAAATAACCACTAGAAGTTATGCCTTAAACTCAGACTGCTCCCTTGAGTACGTTTCTGACGGCAAATTGTGACCATCGTAGATAGAAGAAATTTTGAGATTGATCTCAGCAATTTTCTGGAAATAAAAAAGGAAATGTATGAGATTCAAGAATAAAAATGTTGACTTTTAGACATTTTCTGAGTTTGAAAATGTTTGCGCTCTGAATGGCTTGGCCTCTGCGTTTCTCCAGGAGCTTCTTCACAACCATTCCATCTGTAGGAAACTTCGGTCAAATATCACACTGCTCCTATTTGTTCCCAGAAACCAGACTGAGAAGCAGAGGAGGCCGGCCATTTGCTGTCCCTGCTCCTGATTGGTGGAATAACTTGTGTTTTACACAATTAATTTTACAGATAAGTTTTTATCTATGGTTTTAAGAATACAGTACAGGCATTGGTGCAGTTCATAGCTGTTTTTAAAGTGCTTTATAATTAAATTCACATTGACGAGTTGTAAATTTTAGACATTTGAAACTCTAAAATTTACATGTTTTTTCTAGAAAATTTCTGAAGTGAACCTCAAAATTAATGAGTTTTTTTCTAGAAAACGTTTGACTAGAAAACTTCAGAGATTTTTGACAAAAATGTACATCTTTTTTTTTTCTACTCAGAATGACCCTGACAGGCCGTTGTACATTTCTCTGTCCATTTTAAGGCATTTTAAAGAATATAGATTGTGAAAAAAAACACAATCTACTTTCACCAGTAAGCCAGACATATTGTAAAGAAAAAGGAAGTGATTTGTTTTTCTTCCCCAAGTAAATGAGTTCCGAGATAATGAGGGAACGGTTATTATCATGTGCTCAGTTATTCTTTGCTAATGCATTTAAAATGACATGGAATGGATTTCAGTTAATGCAAACAGAGCCAGTAACACTCCATGATGTAACGTGAGAAGCCTTCACAACCTGAGATGAATGCATACATGTCTGCAACCCAGACATGATGAGACTGGATTACGGTTGGAGTGACAGCAGGACGTCCATGTTTGTTTTGGTCTGTGCCCATCATTTCTGTTCAATGTGACAAAATTCAGTATGAACGGAATGTCGTCCACACATAAAAAGAAAAACAAAATAAAATTTCAGCAAAAAAAAAAATTTGATTATCAAGACCTGATATGTGAACTTTAGCGGTAGCACTGGAGAAGCTAAAGCATTTCGGTATATATATGTAGTAACATTTTCGGGTGTCGCCTTCTGCATTTAGAGACATTCGTCCAACATGTGCAACAAAAACAAAGTGCTTTCAGTGTCAATAATATCCTGATGTCGCTAGTAACTGATTCAACCCCACACGACTCTGAGGGGTTCATTTTTGCGCTAAGGAGCAGACACACACTCTCACACACTAAATCACAATCCCAAGTTGATTTGATTTGATGAACCATGGACACCCCGCAACTCCGGTCCCCGTACCGGCAGACGGAGCGGAAAAGGCGAGGAGGATGAAAAGCGAGTTGTAAACATAACAGCAGAGCAACGACCAGCCAACCAGTCAGGCTGGCTGTGATTGTGGAGCAAACTGTGGGAGACAGGATATTGATTTGTAGCTTTCCTGCTGCTTTCCGCCTCATTAGCCAATGACACACACACAACTGTGTTTGATGAAGCGTCTCATGAAGATCTGTCGCAGCCGTCCGGACGAGGCGCTCTGCAGCGTGTGTCATGTAGACACACAAGCGAGCGAAGTGAGGATGTATCTCTTTAATCATGTGATTTGTAGACTTTTTCGAAATCTGTTTGTTGCAATGCTTTAAAGCATCCTGGTTTCCATTAGTAGTTTTGATCACTTTACTGAAGTTATCCTCATTCGTTCTGTCTTCCAGAGTCTGCTTTTCTACATCATGAACAAGATGAAGAACTTTAAGAGACGGTTCTCGTTGTCAGTCCCACGCACTGAGACCATCGAGGAGAATGAGTTCACTGAACAGATCAACCAGCTCAACATAAGGCACACCCAGGGTAAGAACTCCAACCCTAGCAAAGGTTTCTCGTCATCATTATGTGATAATCTCTTTATTTTGCTACTATCTTAAAGATGTTCCACAGAAGAGCTGGAAAATCGCCTTCGTTCTGCAAAGCTTTAAACAAAAAGTGTTTTATTTTATAACAAAAACTTTTTTTTTCTTTTATCTTACTGAAAAGTTACTTGTAAGTTAGTTTTTGTCTCATTTTCAGTGTACTAATTTATTTGCACTAGAAACTAGACCAAAAATTATGCGTAAGATTTAATGTTTTTGCTGTGGGTGTTTATAAGGTCGACTAAGTTCTTCACTATTAATCTCTCCAATTAGCTTTTAATTATTATTTTGAATGAGGTTGTTGAGTCAGATCATGTTTCATCTCATTAGAAGTTGAATAATTTCACAAATCCAAAGACTCTTCTATTTACCAGCACCATTTGCTGGGTCTGTGTCAATCAGCGACTTGTGACTATTAATAAGAGTGCAAACTGGATTACTTAACTGGGTGTTTAACTGCCAGTCATTTCCATTTTCTGGGTCAGAACCTCACAGAGGCAGTTGAGTTTCCACACTGTGACCAGTGCCA
Source organism: Xiphophorus hellerii (assembly GCF_003331165.1). Lineage (NCBI taxonomy): Eukaryota > Metazoa > Chordata > Actinopteri > Cyprinodontiformes > Poeciliidae > Xiphophorus > Xiphophorus hellerii. The sequence continues at coordinate 31,591,144 of NC_045691.1, read as the reverse complement.
CCAGTGCAGCACAGCAGATCCACAGGTTTTGATTGGAAATCAGACAAATCCTGGAGTAAGTAATAGATAATGCAAAAACAAATTATGTTAATAACTAGATGGTTTAGTCATTGCTGCTAGACAGTGTGACTGCAAAGACATAAAAGTATGAAATTACAACGCTGCATATGGTTGGCCTGTTCTTCATCTGGGGATGATTGTTATGCTACTGCTGCTGGTCCTCAGTGATTACAGGTATTAGGTTTTCTGACTCTTCCTTGCAATTACATTTGCAGTAACAAAATACTGAATTTGTAATATTACAATTTATCTCTTATTATAGAAACACAAAATAAAGAAAACACTTACAGGGCATCTTAGCCGTGTTCAGTAGAATCAAACGGGGAGAAGAAAATATAAAATTCTTGAATCAATACGGTTCTACTGCCACCTGCAGAAATACGCCGCTTGGTCAGAAACAACCAGTTGTAGTGCATACATGCTCAAGATTGGCAGTTTGCTGCGTTTGTGCTAGTGGAAATAACCTAGCGTCGGTGGCTATGCTCATTATCCTGCAAATTGAAAATTCTTGCCTGGTTCAGCTGAGGGGGAGGAGCTACATTAACCCAAGATTGATTGGTGAAAAACCTGCCTAGATTTTCTTTCTTCTTTTTTTTGTCGAGCATAAACCAAAACTTTGAAAGAAAATGCAGCTTGGAACCTAAAATACCTACTTACAATGCTAGCAAAGCAGCCAATCCAGAAGCGACATTGATTTTACTTGCTGTTTATTGGTTGGGCTCCAAAGAGTGGAATTAAGGAAGACTGTAGATTTTATCTTCTATGGTAGAGCTAAGACGGTTTCCAGTGTGCATTGTAATGCACATTAATGTATATTTGGCATTTGAAATATCAAAATAGGCAGATATAAGCATCTTTAGAAGGAGACTCATATATTTGCAGATTATAGGTGTGGCCCCTAACTTCTGCAAATACTGATGGCCTGTTGTACATGGATTAGCTTGTGTTCTTAAAGGGGCAATATTAAGTATTTCCCATGCACATAGTGCCATTTTGTAGCACAATCAAGTAACTATGTTACCATTAGTTGTTGTACAAATGCTGTACATGTCAAATATGACTTAGAAAAAACTTGACTTTGGAGTTTAATGCCTTGAAATTGGGCCTCTGTCTCTTTAAAAACTCCTGCTCTTTCTGAAACCCCGCCTTCAGGAAGTCGTCACAACATGGTTCACCCTTTAACAACCAGCACTGCACTGAGAAGTAGCTTTTATAATGAGCTCAGCTGATGGGGAATTACACCGGATGTTTGCTACTTGCACCTGGCTAGTCTGAAGGAGCTGAATTGGGGTGCTGCTTTGGGGGAAGGCTACCCGTCATGCAGGTGGAGCAACACACAGGTGGAAGCTCAAAAGCTTGGAAATTTCAGTTTTGAGGAGGAGCTGCGTCTTGAGTCCGGGGCTAGGTCCAACCAGGCATTTTGCACAGCTGAATGGGTTGCCATGGAGATTCAAGGATTTCTCAAACATGCATGCGGGAACCCAAGCAAGACTCCAGATATGTTTTTCAGGAGGATGTGATATTATAGCATGATGTAAAGCTCAAAAAAGTGAATTTTGAATAATTCTGTCCCTTTAAATGATCGTGTTGACTGTGATCAATAAAAACGGCTTCAAATATATCTGAAGTCTTCATAGGTATTTTTCCCTCAGTCTAATCTTGCTTTTCTCCTCTCAGTGTAAGAGCAATTTCAGCTGCACAGGCTCAGACATCATGCTGTGCACCATAATGGATTGTCCTTTTCATAACCAGGTGTCCAGCAGACATCCGTCCGTCTCTCCCGACTGGGCTCAGATTAGCCTCACCTTTAGCCGCACTAATTAGCATCCAAATGATCAAAGGAGTGCTGCAGCTGTGAAATTCAAATGACCAGAAAACAGTTTGTCATTTCATCCTCTCAGCCTATTTAGACTGATAATCAACACAACACACAGCCAGGCTGCACCTCTGAGCTTCTTCTGAAATGTCTTGTTAGATTCATTCAGACATTTGTCAGATATGAAAGCCTTCCTGGGATTCAGTTCATCTTCTTCTTCTTCACTTGTTTTCTTGTACTGGACCGTGTTAGGCTTTGTAATTACAAAGTGCGTGTGTGTGTGTGATCAGGGTTAAGCACATCACAGGTTGAGCAGGAGCGGTGTGTGTGTCTCAGTACCTCGACATTGGGAAGGTGGCTTTAGTGATACCTAATAAAGCGTCCTGCTCTTTGTTTGCCATTGTCCCTATGGAAACATGGATTGTGCGACGCACACCAAGGGGGCTCCGACATGTCCACCATGGTGCTGCTGTTAATGCTGCCATTGAAAAAAAAAAACTTCCCAGTGTGAAGCATTTAAAAGCCAGCCAGGTACCAAACACTGACTGCTCTCCAAGGCACAACATTGAACATGGAGGATCAAAGTCCTTTCTGTTCACCACAGTGGGGGGTCACAGCATTCACACAATGCAACTTAACAATACTGAGCTTCACTGGAATTTTCTTCATCGTGACCCGGCTGCCTCATGTCTAGTGTGTGAAATGGATAGTCACAGACTTTTCTTGAAAGCCGGTTTATTATCTGCTTTTGTACATCAAACACAGTTTAGCTAAAGGGTAAATAGCGATATCGATGCTCCATGTCAAACTGAAGAATTGCTCTGTTTAGTTGGAAAAGGCCCACAAAGTGACATAATGATGTTTTATTGGTATTTTATGGAACAGACTAACCAAAGTAGTGATTAGCAATGAAAAGGAAGGAAAATAGTACATTTTAAAAACATTTTGAAAAACTAATTTTGATAACTTTAAAGCTGCTTTTAATTTTTATTAAAAAAAATAAATATGTACATTACTTACATTTGTTTAAATTATTGATATGTTGTGACAGTATAAGACAAATGATCTGTGAAAAAAATTCAAGATTTTGATACTTTTATGCACTAAGCTTAAGCTAGCCTATATGCACTGTATATGTACAAACGGCTGTTATTGACGGCAATATTGGTTCAGGAGGGCAAAATACAAATGCATCCCAACATTTTGCAGATTTTCATGAGTAAAATATTTTGAACATCAAACCTTTTGCTTGCAATTTTAAATTGCACATTAATTTGCGTTGCCTTATCACAACAAATCCAAATAGAGTCTGCTGATTCTTCATGATTAAAGTCAGGAAGAAGAACAGAATTTCATAGAAAACCTGCTTTAAACACAAACACCTTATAAAAACTGACGACGGTGATGAAAAGTCTTTCCCTTCTTTTTGTTTTCTAGCATCATGTTTGCGAGCACAAATAGGTGTAAACACACAGAGCAATACTGAGGTTGGTGAATGTGATGAAAGTCCAGATCCAGAGCGATTAGGTTTTGATCTAATTATCATGTCAGGCTGGATCACAGAGTTTTTCATTACATGGCTGCCGGGGTCCGACGCAGCATCTGAAGCTGGGTTTAATGATTCACATGGACCAGAGGAGGCTAGCCTGCCCTTCAACTTCTGCAACGAGGGAAGTAAGAAACTAAATAAATAAGCAAAGGTTTTCTACATGATGAGGGATAAGAGTGTGTGGACTAATGAGGGTAGAAATAGCCATTAGCTTGCTTAGATTTTTTTTTTCAGGTCTAGTTCACACATAGCCAGGTCTTTTTCTTTTTATAAAGTAATCACGTCCACACCTGACTAGTTTAAGAAAACCAGTTACAAGTAAACAGAAAGCCGCTGAATTACATGACTTACTGAGCGTTGGTATAAGCATGCCAAACCCACAGGGGGCAGTGTAGTGAAAAGCTAATACCTGCTGTATGTCAGCTAAAATGAAACCTTCAAAACGACCACAACTTCCTGTCAGGAAATAAATATGGCGCCAGGAGGGTTTTTTTAAAATTATTTTTTAAATGTTTTATTTGCTGTAGTGGCCTTTATTTGATAGTGAATTGACAGGAAAGTGGGTAATGAGAGAAGGGGGAAGCCATGCAGCAAAGGCCACCAGGCCGGGAATCCAACGAACCTGCAGCAGCCGCGTCGAGGACTAAGGCCTCCATGTGTGGGTTGTGCTTAACCAGAGCACCGCTATGGTGCCAGGAGGTTCAGACAGAGAGGTTGAACTACTTTTAAATACCGCGTTAGAATGAAACACAAGACAATGCCTCATGTGGGACGGATAGTTGGTGTAAAACAGCTGACCTCTAAGCGCTCCTTCTCCTTTGCAACTTAACTTGTTGGAAAAGTAGAAGTAAAAAATGTCTGAACAAATGTAAAAATCAGCACTTCTCTGAAAGCAGCCATCTTTCCTCCACTGCACGGCCAAACAGAAACAATGGTCACAGATATGACGTCAGCGGCTCGTTGTTTGTTGCAGACCGTCAAGGTCTGGACCTCTAAATCTCCGGTTTCCGATGTCCACACGCAAAAGCAAAAAAAAAAAAGGAGACTTTGCAAATCTCCACTTTGCCCAGAGGTTTTACTATCAATTGTTTTAAGTAGTATTAAACAGTTTACATGTGAATGAAAGACCAAATCGTGTAAAAATGCATTCGGTTTCCCGGATATTCAGCTCGGTGTGAATGATCCTTCAGATGCTGATTCCGTCCTGTTCTTCCAGGGCTGACTCCGGACCGACTCGGTCCTCCATCTCACGACGCCAGCCCAGTGAGCCCTGAGGCCACCACACCAGGAGCTCACTCTCCGTCCCACCTGCACTACCACAGCCAGGCCCAGCACAGGCGCTTTTCCATGGAAGTGAGTAGCAGACGGGTTGATGCTGCAGAGCGAGGAGTTACGGTGAATCCTGCTCACCGTGGTGTGGAATGGACTCGCCTAACTGCTCCAGCTGCAAGTTGGGAAAAGCAGAGGGACTCTAAATGCTTTGGTTAGCAAAACCTGAGCAGAAGCCAGGAAGCGTCAGCCAAACATTTCTCTATAGAGTTGGTTTGGTTAAAGAAACCAACTGGTTATTCTTCACAGGCCGACCATCTTACCTGCTTCACTGAACCTCCTGACACCGACCATAGGATAGGTGCTTTGACCTTTAAAAATAAAATAAAAACCAAACATATTTGGGTCAGGAATGAAGTTACCATTGCTGGTATTCAATGGAGGTATCTTTTTATTCTGGGAGACATGATTTTATGTTTCATTACATAACTGCCTTAAACAGACACAAGGTCATTCAGAGTGTGAAAAGGTTGATGTCTTCCTCGCCTCTGACACACACTCTGACTCGCCTCCACAACTTTTTAGCCTTTCCGTGGCGTCACACTTTTCTTTCGCAGACTGTCTACAGCCCTACCTTCGCAGGTAAAAAGAAAAGTCCCGTTTGAAGGAGCATGAGTCAACCTGACTCTTTTTTTTTTTTTTCTCAGACAGACCAGTGAGAATACTGTACGCCAGTGAGAAGCGAATACTTAGAAAGATGTAATGAGGACAGAAATAACAGCCTGACAACAACTGAGCCGGTGTTCAGCTTCCGCAGACCTCTACAGCCACTTGCTACAAACGTGAGGAGTGGATTTTTCTAATGAGGGGTTTACAACAGGTCAGCAGCTAAAGCGGTGAAAAACAATTAGCTCCATTTTTGCAAGAATCTCAGAGACCTTTTGCTTTTCCTTTGATCTCAAGATCATTAATGAATTTGGCAACGCTGCTGTAGAACATTGCTAACATCTGTTTTGTTAGTTTCCTTACCGTTTTGAGGTATTTATTGTTCTTTCATTATGTTTAGAAAATAAGAATACAATTTTATGTTGATGAACACGAACAACTCCGGTAGAACCGTGCTGGCTCAGGGTCTGCTGGTAACAGCTGTTGCCTTTCCATTAGAAATGTGAGGAGATCTTTGTCGCTGATCTGCTCATGTTGACGAAACTCAATTTTGACATTTTTAGAAATTGTGAATAGTTTTTCCATGAAGCGAATTGACTTTCGTCGTTTCAGTATGGCTGCGCTGCCATTGATCATGACATTGCACTAATTGGATTTACGAGAATGAATTCACCTAATGGAGATGCGGCAATTTCAAAACAACTAACTTTTCTTTTTTTTTTTTTTTTTGAGAAGACGTTTTTGCTCTTGGGTGGGGTGACGTTTTTGTCTGTGTTGCAATTTTGCAAAACTGCAATGGAAACACTTTTTTGGCATCACACAAGTGTTCAAATGTCACTAATTGTGGCTTCCGGTGTAAACTACTCTGAGTGTCAGAGGGGAGGAGCCTAAATCTGATACAGTTGAAGCCAGATGTTTACATACACCGAATAAAAAGACACGCACACATTTGTTTTCTCTCACTGTTTGCAGTTAAATCAGACCAAACTTGTCCTGTTTTAGGTCAGGTAAAAATGACCAAAATTTGTTATTTTTGCTAAATGCCAGAAAATTTTGAAAGAATATATTTGAAAGATATTTCTGTAACTTTTTTTTATAGCGGCAGGAATAATTGCCTTTTGAGCTGTTGACTGTAAGGGTCAAACCTTCTAGGTTTCCTTCCTACAACTGTAATTGTCTCACATTTATCCTCCGTCACAATTCTGAATCCACCAACTTTTGAATATCTGCCTGACAATCAATTAAATAATTGACACAAACATAAAATGCCTGAACAAGACAAACAGAACCGTCTGATCCCTTTCTCTGTTGACCTCTTCAGGACGTCAGTAAGCGGATGTCTCTGCCCATGGACATCCGCCTGCCTCCGGAGTTTCTCAAAAAACTGCAGCAGGAAAGCGAAAACTCCCCCCTCTGCAGGCCACTCAGCCGCACGTCCCGACGCGCCTCACTGGTCAGTAACCGTCGGCTTATTTTCCACACCGTGTTGTGTTGTCTCGTCCTGTGTGTCGCTCCACCTGCATGGCAGGTAGTGACTCAGACTGAAGGAATCATTGTTCTTTTGTTCTCCACCCTGTTGCCAATTAAGTGTTTTTTTGTTGGACAGAGTAAACAAGTCATTTGTTGAGTGTAAGATTAGTAAAACCTTTATTTCCTGATCCGGAGGACAGAATCAAGTGTTGTGAAAATAATCTGCCTAATGGTTTTCTCTGCCTTTTAGTCTGATATAGGATTTGGGAAACTGGAAACGTATGTGAAGCTTGGCAAACTGGGTGAGGTACGTCGCAGCTGGTTGTCCATATGATTCAAAGGTTCTGTTGAGTTCAGTGCAACATTTACGGTTTTGTTTGTGAGCAACTAAAAGTTGACTCCCTGTTGCAACGGTGGGTCGCTGCGATAAAATCATCTGAGATTGTTTTTCACACTTAATGTGATATTTATCCTGTACTATTCAGCTAAAAACAAATCTGCTTTGAAGAAGTCACATTTATTTGATGCCTCTGCTCCAGTACAGCAGACTTAAACACACCAGCAGCTTCACAAACTTGGTCAAACATGTAAAAACAACTTTACTGTGTTCAGTCTGTGCAATCAGTAGCATAGCAGCCAATGGCAAATAAATAATAAAGGAACTGCAACTGACTGAAACAATAGGTTGACTACCTTGGTTAAACATGTAAAAAATAAACTGCAGCATTACCTTGTTTTAAATGGTTCAAAACATAGAATTAAACTGAATAGATCTGGAACATTGTTGAAAACAACTAGATCACACATCAAGGCAATTCAACTTTATTTATATAGCACCTTTCAGCACAAAAAAGTTAAAAACAACATACAACAAGAAGATAATAATAATAAAATTAAATTAAAAATCAAGTAGATTAAAAATAAACAAAAAATGAACATCAGGCAAATGCGACCCATATCTGACTTTTTCATGGTAGTCTGAACCCCGTTCTGACCTTTTCTCAGATCTACATGTCACTTCCATATGTTGAACTGATTCAGATACACAAAATGCAATAGATTATTTTTGTATGTTTTTTATGAACAGCAGAAACGTTCTCACTCAAACTCAACTTTAAACACTTTGACGACACGATTGCTGTCATTCTAAGGTGTTCTCATTCAGTCAGAAATAGTCGTCACTAACTCCCTAAAAAAAAAAAAAAAAAGGTGATTCTGAGCGAAACAGAACTACAAAGACTCATGTTTCTACAACGGCTCTTTTTCTCTTACATGATATCGCCTGATATGCCTTCCTGTGCTTCTGTTCCCAGGGGACATACGCCACCGTTTTTAAAGGAAGGAGCAAACTAACGGAGAACCTAGTGGCCCTGAAGGAGATCCGTCTGGAGCACGACGAGGGAGCTCCTTGCACTGCTATCAGAGAAGGTAAAGGGATCATTAACCCTGTCAGAGTCTCACTTGGGATTTTCTGAGATTTTTTGCTCAAACAAATTCGCCAGAGAAAAATCTCCCTGGTGAGGAGGCGGCACTTTTTTTGATAAACCTGAATTTTCGGATGAGGCTTTGTGGAGGGGGGGGGTCTAGGCCTCCACAAATCTTATTTTGTTTAAATTCTCAGCAAAATGAGGTTAAAATCTTTTGTTAAAATAAAATACTTTGGGATTAAATCCTTTCGGTTCACAGACAAATAAAAAAAATTAACCATGTGGATCATAAGAAGGCACTGTAGAGATCAGGCTCTGCTGCAGGAGTGCAGCTTATATTTTTGGGCAGCTTAGCCTCTCTATTATAAAGTTATTCCGACTTTGAACACATTGCCTTACACTGTTAGTGTCAACATTGTTGAATGATCACAGCTTTATTGCGAGAACACGATTTTGTTTCCTCATTCCTCTTCTTCCCTCCAAATGTTAGAGAACACACATCAGTGTCGGTGAAGTCCCTCAAAACAATTTTTTGTTTTCCTGGTTTGACTGATTCACCTCTGAGTGAATCTATATAAATTATAAAGTGGAATTATTTTGACAGAATCCTCGGTTTCATTCCTAAAATTAGTACAGGTAACATAAGTTCTAGGGTCAGAGTTCTGGGTCTCACGGTTGGCGTAACAAAATCACTCCAAAGAGAAGAAAGTCTAGAACCCTGTATGCAGTGTGGTCTGATATTAAAGCACTGATTATGTAGAAGCTCGCTTTGTGCTAAGAGGCATAGAAACCACAACACCGGTGTCGTTTTTGTGGATTTTCCACATTTATCTTCCTTTGTCTTTGTTTCTATGACGCTCAATGAGAGTAATTTTGGTAGAATATTTAGAATATTTAATGTGGAGCTGCTTGAGCCACACTGGATCTTCTTCTTATGAATTTCGATGGTTTTATGGTTATCATTATCGCCACCTGGTGGTGCAGCATAGGCATTAAATGTTTTTCTTGAAATCAAAATATTGTCACCTTCCTAAACTAATAACCAAAATGATTTTGGCATTACAAACAAAATCATTTATGCCAAATCATTGCAGTAAATAATTTTGGGCTAAATAAATAAATAAAAATGTTGGCAAAAATTAACTCAGGCCATTATTTTAGGAAGGTGGCAATATAAAAGTACAGTGAGTGACAGTGTATTTTTTTCAGTTTTTTAACTTTCAGTTGAAAGAAATGTTGATGTCAGACAAAAATAACCCAAGACAATACACATATCTATTTTCAAATAATTTTATGTACTTTTGGGGAAACTATCCAATCCAACCTGACTATATGAAAAGTTTTTCCCCCATCCATTTCAAATTATGAAATTGCTATATTTGTGGTTTAGTTTCACCACCCACACCAATAGGAGTAGTATTTCTATACTGCAGCAAAATGAAATGACTTCAATAAAACCTGACAGCCAACATTAAGTGGGGTCTATGATATTGGATCAAAAATGATCCAATGCATAAAATGGAAGCTTTCCAGCGAGATGGGGTGGCATGACCTTAAACGGGCAATTTATACTCAAAAACCTTCTAATGTGGATGGATTAGAACAATACTGTCTAGAAGCCTGGGCCAAAGCGCCAGAATTCCTCCACAGGGATGAAAAAAAACCCTCTCTTACAATTCTCACAACGTTTGAGATGGGAGCTGCAACCGATCACTTTTCAGATCGAGACAGGTTGCCTTTCTCTCAGTAAGTGGAAATCATCCCCTAAAGCCTTTGGAAATAAAAATAAATTTGATCATTTGAACATGTAAGTATGACAAACCCCCCCGCCCCCCCAAAAAACATCTTCTCTGGGGAAAATGCTCTTTCATGGTTCTGTAGACACAAATAATTTTCAAAGACAAAAGGGAAAATTATCTGTTTAAAATATGTGTGGAATTATAGTAGAGAAAAGGCTCAAAACAACTATTTTTTTTCTGACTCAGTTAAATACTGCAACAGAGTATTAGGGCCACACTAATAAAAGAAAAGTAAAATAATAAAGTCATTTTATGAGAATAGTGTAAATAATATGAGAATAAAGTCATAATATAAAAATAAAGTTGACTTTATTCTCTTAATTTTATATTTTTTATTGTTTTCTTAGCATGGCCCTAATATTCCATCATAAAATACACATACTTTTTTCTACGTTCACATGTAGAAAGTGTAATCATTTAATCATTAATCATATTAAATAATCTTTTTTTTTTTTTTTGGCCATTAAAAAGTGTACTGTGATGTAACATCACAGTTTTTATAGGTCAAATTTATCTTAACCCCTAATTGAGAATTATTTTGTGATGTAATAATACACAAATTCACAACAAGCTTTCTGTTGTCCTCATGTACACCTGTTTGTTTTTTTGGGGGGGTTCAGTGTCTCTGCTGAAGAACCTCAAACACGCCAACATCGTCACGCTGCATGACATCATCCACACAGACCGCTGCCTCACCCTGGTGTTCGAGTATCTGGTGAGTATCAGCACAGCTCCTAAAGGTCACTCACCCCAAAGGAAGATCAATGCAACAGCGAGTTATTCTGTTTTGCAGGACAGTGACCTTAAACATTACTTGGACAACTGTGGAAATCTCATGAGCATGCACAACGTCAAGGTGAGAGCTAACTGTACATTACTGGTAGGAGGATTTAAGAAGCTAAATGTATGTCTTGAATCTATTAAAAGAAAAGAAAAAAAAAAGTTTTTGTTGCAAACTCTCATTCAGGAATTAATCTGTGTTTATATTGGTGAGCTTGTATTTTAGATGAGTGTCACAATTGGAGTTGTCTTTACTTGTTAAGAATTTGTGTTACTGTAGTGCAAAGTGACAGGCAGGCAGATTCACACCTAGGAGAATATCAAGTAAGAAGATAGTGAGGGGCAAGTTTACAGCGAAGAAAAAAAAATACACAGCACAATTATTGGAATTAGAATACTCAGATTGAAAGAAACGTGCAATTGAGTAAAGTCATTAAAAAAAAAAATCTGCATAAAAATACAACAGAGCTTTCACAAGAAACGAATTAGCGAATATCAGCAGGATGTAAACATTTACTGAGTTTGTTGAGAGCAGTGCCGATTCTAGCCTACCAGCTGCTGGGGGAAGGATCTGAGCTAACACTATTTTATGCACCCAGGATGTTTTTGAACTCTTAAACTTGGTGAACAGAACAAACTGTGTTCTTGTTCTTTCCCCCTAAAATAAACATACGAATTTCTTAGATTTTAATTGAGGATGTGTATCCTTTTATGTGTTATACTTAAAGTCATTTTTCAGGCTGCGTTTATACGATATGCTACCTGACAGTCTGACATTTATTCTTTCTTTTGCCTCTTTAATTATCATGCCTTCGTTTGGTCATTAAGCCCTGCTGGATCCTAAACTTATTTCCATTCTTCTGACACCGGACGCTAATTATGAAAAATAAAGTCAAAATGCCTTCAGGCTTGCATATATTTACTTTTTCTGTTGGATTTTTAAACTATTTTACATATTACATAGTAGACCGATCTTCTGAAGACACAGTTTCACTAACAAAACAAACAAAGATAAAGATTTGCTTTGAGAGATAAACTATTTTAGTAACTCGGTGTACAAACTGAAACACGATGTATTGATTAATTGCACAAAGACTGCTGTTTTTAAGCCTTTTGTTTTGATTCATAATGATGGTTTTCCACTTACAGCTAATACAAACGCAACATTTGAGTTTATAATATCACATCAGATCAATAAGAACAAAAAAAAGTAGAATACTGAAATGTGGGCTTATTAAAAAAGCTTAATATCTGCTTAAAGATTCCTATTTTAATTGGACAGAACACATATTCATCAAGACACATATTCTATTTTATTGAATGTGACTGGATACTTTTCCTTCCACTTAAAACACTGCTGTGTTTTGCATTACTACATACAATAAATTACTTTATAATACATTGTTGTAAAGTTATGTTGAATATGTGAGGCAGGTCAGTAAATACGGCCACTGTGTTGGAACGGCTGCATTTCCCTTTGAACCTGTGCAGCGTCTTTTCTTCACGCCTCCCTCCTGCAGATCTTCATGTTCCAGCTGCTGCGCGGTCTCTCCTACTGCCACAAAAGAAAAATCCTCCACAGAGACCTGAAGCCTCAGAACCTTCTCATCAACGACAAGGGCGAGCTGAAGCTGGCCGATTTTGGTAGGAAGCACGGCGACGTTCAACAAACCGAACGGGTCACTCTCTGCAATGACAGAGCAATCCTGGTTGCAGTAAATACTTTGAGTTGTGTTCTGTTTTATCGCCACGCGGTGGTCTTGAATGCTGATTATTCTCGGCCTGTCTTCATGTTTCCTAGCAACCATTACCCCTCTTTCTTGATTTTTTTCCAGTTTTGTGTTGGAAGTGGGTCGATAAGCCCACCAGTGTCCCTGACTATTTTTAATAGCTCCAGCTAAGCACGCAGGCAATAACATGACATGTTGAGCTGCCGTCGGCTCTTTCATTGGCTAAAAAAGTTCATGGGAAGCAGAGCGAAGCCACCTGTCCTGCTGAGCAAAGATGTGAGCTGTAGCTAAAATGGCGTCCTGTGCTGTCCAGGTCTGGCTCGGGCCAAATCCGTCCCCACAAAGACCTACTCCAACGAAGTGGTGACTCTTTGGTATCGGCCCCCCGATGTGCTCCTGGGCTCTACGGAATACTCCATGCACATCGACATGTGGTGAGAAACAGTCATTCACCTTTCAGTGCACCCACCCACATCCCACAGGGATGGGAGTTCTAACGGATTTTTTATTTACACGTACGAAGAATTTTATAAATTGATAAACAATTCTTTACATTTTGTTCTCTGACATTAATCAAATATCAAAACATATCAAATATCTGATTTGCTCTTAGTTACACTTCTTGATCAAAGCCACCATAAAGGGACAGCATTATGTAAAATTGACTTTTTTTTTTTTAGCTTCACGTCATGTTATGTTTTTCCTTTATCAAAATTATACCTGCAGTTTTTCGTTGATTCTTTCATGAATGTTTGAGAAATCCTTTAATTTCCATGGCAACCATTCAGCTGTGGAAAACAACTGGGTGGACCTAGCACCGCCTTCAACACGAAGCTCCTCCTCTGAGCTGCAGCTTCCAATCTTCCGAGCGTCCACCTCACAGATCAGCGCTCCCCCACTCAGTTCCTTCAGACTAGCCAGCAGCCATTAGCATCTACTGATCTCATTATAGAAGCTACTTCTCAGTGAAACACTGGTTGTTAAATGTGTTTCATTTAACAGTCTCTCCTGCTGCTTACTATGTTAAATGTTAAACAACATTTAACAATGCTAAATGTTTCTGAAGGTGGAGCTTCAGAAAGAGCAGGAGTTTCTTAAAGAGACAGAGGCCCAATTTCAAAGAGTTAAAATACAAAGTCAAATTTCCTTAAAGTCATATTTGTTATATACAACATTTTTATAGCAACTGAAGGTGACATAGATACTTGATTGTACTATAAGATGATTGATATGGAACATACATAGTGCTGCCCCCTTAGCACCAGTCTGTGCAACAGTTTCTCTTTGTAGAAAATGTATAGAAGGGATTTATCCACAGCCTTTTGTGGGTTGTCTTTATGGAAATGGTTATCTATATGTAATTGTGAAGTGGAGAGACAAACTTTAATTCAAAATGTTTTTAGGTACAAATTTAACGTGTGGTCTGAATTTGCAATCGGCAAGCTGATGGAACAACTTTTTGTATCAGTGACAGCGGCAGGTGTTCAGGGTTGTCTATCAACGTTGTACATCTAGAGACATTTTTACCTGTCATTGAAGTTAGCAAACAGACGCGGATCGTCTATAAACAACACACAGTTGCTTGCAGGTTTTCTTACATGATTGTCCTGCATTTAGTTTCATCCCTTTTCCCATCAACTTCCTATTTCTGTGGAGGAAAGCCATGATGGTACACCATAATGCTTTCCATTTTCAGATGATGGATTGAGCAGAGCCGTGTGGGTTGTTCAGACGTTGCTGTATGACCCAACTGTGCGTTAAACCTTTCCACAACTTTCTCCCCTTCCTGTCTGTCAGGTCAGGGGTGGACAGGTCTTAATGGCGCTGTCTGTACTCTAACAAACCTTGGAAATGCTCACAAAACGGCTGCATTCATGGTGAGATGAAGTCATGTGTTGGTAGACTACATTTATAAATTAGGTGAAGGCCATTGCCTTCACTGGATTATCAGAGGAAAGAAGGTGCACAACAAGACAAACATTTCAGATTCTTTAAGGCCATCTGAATTTTTTCTTCCACTTTACAATTATGTGTGTTTTTGTGTTGTTCTATTGAGCAAAGTGTCAGAAAAATGTGTCAAAGTTTGTCAATGTAATGTGAAAATGTTGGGAGAATGAATCGTTTTGTAAAACATTGTAAGTCATCTTTGGTCAAGATTGGCTGACGGACAAATTCCATTGGTCGGCTAATTCTCAGTTTATTTCCTCATACTGAACAGTTGTCATTTAAACTGACTGGACAGATAAAGTGTGCCTCGGTCCACGCAGCACTTTAAGATAGTTTTTAATGCTACATGAATACACGCCCTCCCCCATCACCACTGAGCTTTTTTAATCAACGTCAGGATCTTCCAAGATTCCTGGGAATCATTCCTCTCTTTTTAAATATCACAGGTTGCTTGTAGACACATGACTCACAATCTAATATGAAGATGCATAATTCATGGGCAATCACTTTCCTTATATACTTTTTGCACAATAACTGTTTGCTTATGACACCCCCACAGCTTTGTGAAATGACAGATTATGAAAAACGGAGCTCCAGCAATGCAACGGTCTTTTATGAGCTTACATATCCCCCCACAGATCAACAGGGGGTCTCACCACGCCACCCACAGTGCCCACTCACTCATTTTAAAGTCTTGAATTCACATCAAGACCTAATATATTGGGATTGCTTTTTTCCTCTCTGTCCGACTTGTATTTTCATCCCCTTCCTCCTCCTCTACCTCTCCGTAGGGGGGTGGGTTGTATACTGTATGAGATGGCAACGGGTCGCCCGATGTTTCCTGGTGCCACGGTGAAGGAGGAGCTACACTTGATTTTTAGACTCATGGGTAAGATGACTAGAAATGACAGTACAGTAAAAACCTGAATGAAATGTGCAGATGAGAAGAGAGCTTATCCTTATTAATACAGAAAGTATTTGCTCAGCCCTGTACCAACTGGTTCATTGGCCACAGAACTATCACATCCAGCACCTACGCATGCAGCCTTCTTTTATGAACGTATGTGAAAAAGCGGGCTGCTCTCAGCAATCTAAACCTACAATGAAAGGAAACCACCAGTGGTGTGCCACTTCTGCTAACCATACATTAGCAAATTTTTCATTTAGCACTTTAGCGGTTTTGCAAACTTCGAAAACAATTAGAGCTCTTAGCTTCCTCTGAATTCATTTTTTGGTATGTATTCTAATGGTGCGTTCACACCAAAGCTTTACGTGCGTCAAAAACTACTGCATCCAGCGCTTCATGTTCGATGCGTGTGCACGTTGAATGCAGACTCTTGACATTTTGCTCCACACCTAGCGTTTTACGCGTCTGGTTTACATTCAAAGTCTATGTGGATGCGTGTTGAGGGCGCGTCAGCTCTAGCCGTTGTTTTTCGTTGGACGCTCTTGATGCTTCAAACGCTCAAAACTCTCCAAACGTTTCAAGTCTCGCCGCGCTAGACGCTCGTAATGAGCCGCAATGACCTGCGATGCACCTCAACATAGACTTTAAATGTAAATGAGACGCGCCTGACGCTCAAAACGCTCTCGGTGTGAACGTACCATAAATC
Source organism: Xiphophorus hellerii (assembly GCF_003331165.1). Lineage (NCBI taxonomy): Eukaryota > Metazoa > Chordata > Actinopteri > Cyprinodontiformes > Poeciliidae > Xiphophorus > Xiphophorus hellerii. The sequence goes on along the minus strand of NC_045691.1, from coordinate 31,575,018 downwards.
TACTTGATTGTCTCATAAACTTTGAGTTGAATAAAGTTCAACATCTGCGTCAAAGTTTTGGCTATTGACTGTTGAGTATTCTTTAAGTAGTTAGACGTTTATATTCATGCTCTTATTTTGAAGTGGGTGACGACTACTCATGTAGCAGTTAGTCTGCACCGTTAAGATGGACATTTCCTCACTTGGTTTTCTGGTGATTACATAATAATAATAACTAAATGTAATAAGAAACGAGACGATGAATTATTTCTTTGCAATGCAGGTACTCCAACCGAAGAGACTTGGCCTGGTATTAGCAGTAATGAGGAGTTCAGGTCTTACCTCTTTCCTCAGTACAGATCTCAAGCTCTCATCAACCACGTACCTCGGTAAACCCTCTATGTTAACTAGCAATGAGCTCCATGCATGGCCAGACTCTGAGACATTTAAAGCATTACTAGCTATAAATGGAAAGCTAGTAATAAATACCTAAATACATTATTTAGGTATTTATTTAAATACATAAATAATAATGTATTTATTATTACATTAATAAATACCACATTTATTAATGTAGTATTATGCCAATCATGTATCATCCAGTTTATTGTGTTTCAAACTTTGTTGATGTTTCACTTTGAGATGTTTTGGACACATAATCCTATCAAGTATAAGACTTCAGGTAATGGAAATTGAAACATATTATCAAAGGGGCAGTATTATGTAAAATCGACTTTTTTGAAAATTACATCATGTTATAATGTTGTTCTCTCACCAAAAACATCCCTGGAGTGTTGTCTTGATTCTTTCATGTATAGTTGAGAAATCCTTTAATCTCCCATAGCAACCATTCAGCTGCGCAAAATGCTCGCCTTTGAGACGCAGCTTCTCCTCTGAACTGCAGTTTCCGAGCTTCCACCTCACAGAGCAGCCCTCCTCCGAAACTCTTCCACTTAGCTGCTTCAGACTAGCCAGTAGAAATTAGCAAACACCTGGTGGAACTGTGCATCAGCTGAACTCATTGAGGCGACTGTGGCTCTTTGGTAGAGTAGTCATCTTACGAAGATTGTAGGTTCGATTCCAGCTTCCTCCTGCCACATGTCAATGTGCCTCTGGGCAAGGCATTTAACCAAATTGCCTACCGATCTGTGTATCGGTGTATAAACGTCTTGTGAGTGTGACTAGTGTAAAGCGCTTTGACTGGTCAAAAGTGCTATATAAGTTCAGTCCATTTACCATTATAGGAGCTGCTTCTCAGTGAAACACTGGTAAAAAAAAAAGGGTTATTAGATGTTAGGCAGAGTTTCAGAAAGAGCAGGAGTTTTTAAAGAGACAGAGGCCCAATTTGAAGGCATTAAATATTGAAGTCCAGTTTCTTTTAAGATAATTTATAGCAACTGAAGATGACATATTTACTTGATTGAGCTATAAAATGGCACTATGTGCCTGGAAAATACTTTATACTGCCCCTTTAAATATAATCTGACATGATTGATTTATACATTTTTGTTTTAGGATGATAGGAAATCCATTGAGAATGGATTTGTTTTAGTTCTTTTTCATACTTTGATGTTTAGTTCACCAAAAAGCAATCTACAAGGGAACAAATACTTTTTAATGGAATTAAAAAATTATTTTTAATGGAAAAGAATTTTTCCATTAATGTTCAATAAACATGAACAATTCCAATTGTTCATGTTTATTGAACAAGTGAAGTTTTAAGCTGTCTAACACTTTGCTCAGGTTGGACACGGAGGGAATTGATCTGCTGTCAGCTTTCCTGCTGGTACGACACCAAAGCCCATTTATATGAATCCTAATCTTACCTGCTAATTCACTGAGGTTCTAACAAGCTCTTTCTGCACGGCGTGTGACAGTATGACACCAGGACCAGAATCTCGTCTGAAGCGGCTCTACGCCACGCCTACTTCCTGAGTTTGGGGGATGCCATACATCATCTTGCTGACAGTAAGATATGGTTGCTTCCATTGAGATGCTCCATTATAAACCCAGCTGTATGATTTTTATACGTGGTATCAACGCAACTACAAGCTCCACACATACTCCGTTTCCTGTCTTTGCTCCAGCTGCTTCAGTGTTCTCTCTCGGAGAGCTGCTGCTCCAGAAAGATCCAGGCCATCGTAGCTCAGTATTCCAGCCTTTAGGTAAGAAAAGAGCCAGACATTACCTTACCCAGAGCCATATCACAGATAATGGAAGGCAATTGTTTTGTTCCTGTGTATTTTGGGGTTTTCTGAGGACAGAAACTAATCTGATTTTCACTGGGTTCTAAAATGATTTGAAACAAACATCAGCAACTGATCGTCATTTAAGAATTTTGCTGGGATTTGAGAAACTGCCAATGGAACTAGTTTTTTTTTGTTTTTTTTTTAACAAATACTGAGAAATTACTGACTTGTAACAAACTCCTAATATCTTGCTGAAAAGTTGTTAGTAAGTTAGTTTGTCTTATTTCAACTGTACCAAGATATTTGCACTATAAGCTAGACTAAAACTAACTGCTAAGACTTTGTGTTTTTGCAGTGAATAAACTGAAGCCATGTTATAGTGGGTCAAAAGTTCTTCATATCAAGATACTGTATGTAAGACTGATAAAGTCAGACAAAAAAAACAAGCTATGCACTGTTATCATAGGGTGTACTGCTTTTCAAACAACTTTTTTGTCTTCAGTTTATTTTTTTAATTCTTTTTTTCACTTGGGGATGGACTAATATAGTTTTAGATAAAGATAAAAAACATTTTCATTGTTAACTAGATGTAGGTATTTTGAAAAGAGTATCATTATGCTTGTACTTCACCACTGTGCTCTTCTTTGTGTTGGCCTATAAAATCACAGGAAAACACTTATTAGCATGTATTTAATACCATAGTTTGTAACTTTGTAACTGAAATGTAACACATTTATGACTAAAATGTAAAAAATGAATCTTTTTTCAGTGAACCGACACTGTGAAACATCTAGGGGGAAAATCATTGAAATTTATTTCTTCATTATGAACTGTAATGTAATCCTGTTCAGGCCGAGGAAAGAATCGAAGACAAAGCATCTTCTAGGAGACGCAGAGAAGAAGAAGAAGAAGGAAGACATGAATGGAGAGAAGCTGCCTTTCAAATCCAGATCATCAAGGCCAACTAAAGCTCAACACATTGAGCAAACATCCTCAGCAACCTTACACACACACACATACACCCACACACACACACACACACGCACACGCACACACATGCATAGCATCACAAAGACAGCTTTTTCACTCATTGCCATGGCAGCTGAACTTGAAGGCCCATCCTCTTTCTGAAGATAAAAATGTTCTGCACTTAAACAGACCTTATTCAATCTTCTTCCAAACACACACACACCAACACAGACACACACACTTGCAGCACATAAATCCTGAACACTTTTGCACTACAAGAAACGCTGCACATATCAGAGTAATTTGTTTCCCCCCCTTTGATGCCTCAGACAAAAAAGGGACTGTATAATAATTAGCTTTGAAAACTGAAAAATTGAACAAAGTCGATCATTTTTGCTATTCTTGACTAGTCAAATTCTAAAGCCTGCTTGTAGTTTTTACAAAAAAGACTGAAGCATACCAGCAAGTTGTGTTCTCTGAGTGAGGTCTCCTTAGTGTCAGTCCAGTTTGGTGGCTCCTCCACCCCTCTGACTCCCATTCATCCTTTCTTCTACTCATCTTCCACAAGCTCTGCCTCTGCCTTTCTGCCTCCTGTTGGACCGCTGTCCCTCTGCTGTCCTCCTAATCTAGAATAGAAATGTTAGAACATTGTACAACAAATACAGTATATTATATTTTTTGTACAAATACAGAAAAAATGCTTAACTGTCAATTTGTATACATGCTAATGTTAGCATATTAGCATGTTAATACAAAGCAAACAATATGTGAGCTAACATTTAACCTGGTTGGGCCTGACCACTGAGCCCAGTATCAAAAATCTGACCTTTTTCTGGACACTGAATGTTACCATGCCTAATAAAGCTGCTGTAGGTGTGTGTGTGTGTGTGGGTGTGTGGGGGTGTGTGTGTGTGTGTGTGGATGCTGTTGCTGTGTGAAGAGAAGACTCAAAGTTAGCTTTTTCTGCAGCAGCGAGACATTTAAACAGAAATTGGAGCTAGCACAGAACTCTGAGAAGGTACTTAAAACAAAACCAGGTTTTCTGCTGTATCAAGAGAGAAAGATTTCTTCAGCAGAAAACAGGAAGGACGAAAGGAGCCATCTGTGTTCTATCTGATGGGGGGGGAAAAAACTACTTTTCAGGGACATGTTTGTCTCATTTCTGAATGAGGTCTTTGGAAATGTGACCAAAAAAACAAACTAATAAGCTTCAAGATGTATTTAGTGAGCCTATGAATAAAAATGTATCAATGCCACGATGCTGTTGATTTGCGTGTGGTTTTCCTTGGAGACACAGCTTTTGTCTGATGGGTAACAACTACCACATGTATTTCACTTAAATCATTAGTGTTTATCCAGAGAGAGAGAGGGCGGAAAGGCAGAGAGAACTTGTGGAAAATAAGCCAACTCAGATATTGAAGATAAGACACAGTTTTATTGACTTGTGTAGAAGTTGCATCTTGTCCAGAGGAATCCTCAGCAGTTCAGCTTTCGCTGCCGTAGCTCTGAAGCTGTATACACGGGCATGAGGGCAGTCCTGACGATAAACACTTAGCATTCCGTCTTACCTCTGCTGACTATCTTCCACCTTTCCACGAAATCTGACCCTTTTGTGAATAATAATCTCAACAGATAAGAACCAACTCAGAAGGAGAAACTTGCCTTGTTACAGAACCCCCACTCCGGGCATTTTCACCTTTACAGTGTTAACAGCTGAATTTGAAGTTGCCTTAGTGAGCTGTGCATGATGCGTTGGCTTGTGAAGAGTCTATAATTGATCTAGTGTAGCCAATGTTTTGGGAAACCTTTACTTTGTGTCTGTAAATATTTTAGTCTCCTTTTTGCACAAACCAAAAGTGTCCTCTAAAGCCTGCTCCCTTCCCTTTAGTCCGTCTGTCCTTACACTGTTCCTAAATATGACCTGCTGACTTTCTCAGACTCCTTGCTCTGTGTCCAGCACAGTGAGAAAGGGAGTCATACAGTTGTTTTTTTACGCAATGTGCATTAAATAGGATTCACTCTCCTGATGTATTTCACAGCTACAGCCTAGGCAGTTTTTAGCTGAAGATATGTAAAAATCATTAGCTTAAAAAAAAATAAAAATGAAGTAATTGTAAAGCAGAATTTTTGATGAGAACATGAAAAGTTGGTGACATTTTTAAATGTTTTTGAGTCATTATTCTATATTTACGTTGTAGATTTTAACCTACAGGTTAAATTTCTTAAGGTGGGAAACTGATTTAGGTTCATGATAAACGTGCAGCTGAAGAAATGAGCTGGAAAACATTTAAAAAACAGCTTGGCTTGCCAACTGTGTCTAATTAAAGGAACAGTCTGTAGGATTCAGTGCCATCTAGGGGAAATAATTGCCTTTGCCAAACAACAAAAACCTAAGCCCGTATTTTATTTATGTTTACTTGGTAGCTCAAAAAAGCCAGCCAGAACCTTTCTGGGAAAGAGCCGTGTTCTGTTGGTTTGGTACATAAAGAAAAGCAAAAAGGCGCCGACGTCCTGTATCTAAACAACTGAACAATAATAGATACTTGCTAAACAAAATCGCCAATCTGAGTTACACGCTTGAAAGCATGTCATACTGATGAAAAAACTTTTATTTTGAAGGTTACTGCTTCACACATCTTGCTAGCTTCTTGCTAGCTTGAATGAAGTAGCGAATGGAGAGAACGAGTACTTTAAAGTAGTTTAACAATCACTTCAGTGTACCTCAGACTATGAGTTTTTTCTATTATATTGAGAATTAATTACACAATAAACAAACAAACATCGGTATGCCAACCCAACAGAACACTGGCAATTGATCGAATGCCTGGTTTTCACTGAGCGGCGTGGTGCCCGGTCAGGTCGGCGCACTTTAGTACGCCGTGTCTGGTATCCATTTTAAAAGTGGTCAATATGAGCGACCCATACTGGACCACTGCTTCAGGACAATGGTACGATACGGTTAGGGAGGAGCTACTGCCGTCACACAACACAGTGCATTGACTGGGGGACAGAAAAATGGCTCCTTGTATGTGTCAGACCATAAAATATCATACCGAACTACACTGACCCGTGCCATACCATTTAGTGGAAGCAAGGCAAAAAGTGTATCCCAAAATACTACGCTTGGAACTTTGCATTACAGACGCAATGCTAAATGTTCAGCTTGCGCTTTACTTGTTTCTTTAGAATCAATTGTTGTGGAGTAAAGAAATGTTACCATTGGATTTGATCTGACTATGAAGGAAACAAAGCTGTGAACCAAATAATATTGCTTCTCTACAGCTTTTAATGAAGATTTGCTAAAACTAACCGACATCAGAGTCTTTAAGATCACACCAGAGAGGAAGTATTCCTGCAGACAAAGAGTCGTACGGCTCGTTTAAATACAGCAGACATGGCAGAACGTTGTCAGGATGCCGTCTTTGGACGATGAGTGCACAGAAAAAAAGCATATTGCCCCCATAAATGTCCTGTTTTAATTTCTTTGTCACACTTAAATGTTTCAGATCAAACACATTTAATATTTTGACAATAACCAAATTGAATTTTCAACTAATAATTAGATTTATTAAGATAAATAATTTCTTCCAAATAACCTGTGAAGAAGTATTTAGCCTCTTACAAAAAAATGTTCTTACTTGTTGAATAAATAACACAAAAGTCCCTCACACATCTACCAATAATATAAAATGGCATATTATGGCCACTGTAGACAGATTTAAAAAAATGAGTAAATTATCACAAAAAAGGTGATATTTTGAGATTTTATTAAAAAAAGAAATAAAGAAATTCCTGAGAGTTCCAAAAGTCAAAATTTTGTCAGAAAAAAAGAACTTTGAAAATTAGAGATCTCAAAAACCTTTCAGAAAAAAACAAGGAAATTTCTGAGCTTCAAAATTCTAAGATTTTCAACTTTTGGAAATGTTTTGAATTTCAAAAGTTGAAAAAGTTTCAAATTTCAGAGTGTTTTCTAGCAAATTTTCAACTTTTCAAGCTAATCAATCAAAAGATGTCAATGGAAATTTATTCCTCCTTTCTTTTTTTATATCGGCAATGGCCCTAACATGCTCTTGTACGTTCAGGATGATTGGAAAGATGCATTTCTATTTACACTGGTCATGATATTAAAAATCGTTTGAACATGTAAAACATTCAAGGGACTAAAAATCAAAAACAGAACTTATTGACAAAGGAGAAAACCGCTTTATCTTCCGGTCGTTTTAAGGAAAACGCTGAAGTCCCAGCATCCAGTCAAAGTATTAACAGCATGATTCACACCATTCTGTATCAAACACACTTTTCTACCTCTACACTTCAATAAAGAGAGAATGGTTTGTTTTTTACCATCTGTCCAGCTGTCAGTGAGTGAGACGGAAGACGAGTTCTGGTGAAGCTGCTGGAGCTTCAGGAGGATGTACAGTCTGGGACGGTCCACTTTCAAACTCCCCTTCCTTCCATGACAGAAACGTGTTACTGTATGTTTAGTTGTGTTAAATGAAGCTATTTTAAATACTGCCCTTGAAAAAGAGATCGTAATATATATATATATATGTATATGTATTTTGACAAATGTTTTAATCTATTTCAGTAAGTATTATGCTGTAAAAGATACAGAAAAGCAAACAATAGAGTTCTGTATTGAAAATAAAATAAGTAAAAACATACTGATGTCTAAATGTTTTATAAAAGATGAGTTTTAGCTTTTGTATGAGATGTGATATTTTGTGCAAATTGTCTATTCTGTTATAACGAGAAAATGAATGTACTGTGACTGTCAGACGGCCTAAAATTGACTGAATAAATAATTATTAAATAAATAAATTATTGATATCATTAAAAAAAAAACCTCGTGTATTTCTTCTTCCTTGTGCTTTTTGATAGTTGAATGTGTAGTTTTATGATGCTAGCCTGCTGTTTTTCATGACGTAATCACCGTTCATGTGAAAGGATGCAGTATCACAAATGAACAGAAGGTGGTACTGTTGGACAACTATATCTGAGCAATGAACATTTCTTAACTCTTGGCAAATGCACTGGGTTTTTTTGTTTTTGTTTGTTTGTTGTTGTTTTTTTAAGTTGTTATGGAGAATACCAAACTATTGAACAACCTGCATCTCAAAATGTGAGCTGAAAAGTACTGGGATAAAAGCTAATAGACAGTAGAAAATTATAAAACATCACTACATTGACTCCAAGTGTCACAATACATCTTTTCGTCCTAAAGTTATAAATTGTGTGGAAAAATTGTCCCCCAGCAACACTAATTACAGCACAAGCACTAATAACTGGGACAAATTTTTGAAAAGCTATAATGGAATCTTTCAATAAATCTTGAAAATGTACTAATCATCATTTTCAGTCAGACTACACAGTTCCTTGGATGAGTAAACATTAGAGGAAAATGCTTGAATCATAAGCTAAGCTAATTATTGATGTGTCTGCACACATGCAACAGCAGCGCATGTCAATGCAACCTGATGCAATCTGCTTGACAACGTTATCAACCAACTTGAATAATGAACTGCCCTTAATGTACTGATCAATTGGAATTTATGACAGAACCGAAATAATTTTTTTTTGGTTCCTTAAGTAAAAGTACCTTAAGACCTTAAAGGGGTCTTAAGGTCCTTAAAGGGGTCTTAAGGTCCTTAAAGGGGTCTTAAGGTACTTTTTTATAAAGTACCTTTAGACGTGCTGTGAATTGACACTGTAGAAATAAACTGAATTGAATAAAACTAGATTATTTAGCTTGATGGTGCTATCCTTCATTATATCTCTTTCACACAGTACAAACACACAAAATGTTGGAATGAAAACTGAAACAGTTAGTGTTTAACATAACCTTCACAGATCTGTGATGTTACTCTGTGTGGCTCCGGTGAAATTTCTTAGGAAATGAATGTGGATCATTTTTGACCCACTTATGAAAGCTCACGGCAGTAACGTAAAAAAGTTTATTTTGGAAAATATGTTGGAGGTAATTTTAATTAGATTTTAATTGAATTTTAAATGGCACCCTAGAACTGCTACCTGATAGCGTTCTAGTTACGCAATCAGAATTTAATCATGGAGACGCCCATAAGCATCGTTTGCAAACATTGTTTAAGCAAACACCACCTTTAATTTGTTCAGTTTATATTTACATGAGCAACATTTAACATTGATTTTTAGACACACGCTTACTTGTCTTTCTTATAAAATATATATATTTTTTTCCCGCCACTGCTTCTGTGCGGAGCGGCCATTTTGAAACGCGAAGTCCATTTCAATATGCGCTGTTACAAGTCGTAACTGTGGTTAAAACTTGTCAGAGGTACTCCCAGTTTCCCAGTGGGAAACTTCGCAGACCGCTCTAATTGGCAGAATAGAATTTCCCAGTTCCGAGTGCAACTGGAACGCAGCATCAGTGTTGTGCCGCTAACGAGCCATCATTTGATCCACCTGTGTTGAACTACTAACATGCACGAGGACTGACTATGGCCACCCACGAGCTCGTTACCCACCTCTAACACCAAGAATGTGGTGTTCACCTTCAGCGGTAAGGGCAACAAAACACACTGGCAGTATGATTGAACACTATAAAATCAAAATGTATGGGGGGGGGAAGTCAATGAATCTACAAGAATAACGAATTCCTGACAGCTATTTGACCATATTATGCTAGTTCCCCTCTCCCCGTCCCCCTCCCCCACTTCTCTTTTGTATATTCGTGTTAACGTCACTTTTTGATCCCACAGGTCGACCCTTTTCCCTCCACGTGAGCGGGAACTCGCTTCCTCGTGCTCGTCATCACTATCAGCTGGACAAGCCACCGGCAAAGTGGTAACGAGCAGACCCAAATGTTGAAGAGGGGGCTGTACCTCCACGCAGAATTAGCCAATCAGCATCACATCCGTCGATCGGATTAAATGAAGCTCAACTTTTTTTCCCCCCCCTCAACACTTATTAAGTTCTGTTTACTTTGTGTGTCCGCTCCCAGTCCAGCCAGCAGAAGCAAACCAACCGCAGGCGGCCGAGAGGAGTTCGGTCTGCTCTCAAGGAGCCACCATGAGGCTGCTGGACCAGCGGATCTGGTTGCTATTCAGGCGTCACTTGCTGCAAACTCTCACCTACTGGAGCGTGTTCTTCAGCTTCGGCCTGTGCATCGCTTTCCTGGGGCCCACCATCCTGGACCTGCGGTGCCAGACCCAGTCCACCTTGCAGCAGATCACCTGGGTCTTCTTCTCGCAGCAGTTCTTTCTGCTCGTGGGTAGCAGTGTGGGCGGACTGTTCAAGAAAACGTGAGAGAAATATGTTCTTAAAAGTTTTAGTGGGGGAGCCTGTAAGTTTGATCCTGCTAAAATCGTCATTGTTTTATCGTTATTACATTGACAGCTTATAGTAAAGAGATTTTTTAAACATATATTTAATTTAAAAATATCAGTTAATTTAAAAAGTTGACTATCTTTAATCTATGATATCTTAGTATGCAGACAAAACCTTTTTCTTAAAGTGTTCTAGAGCATTCTGAAGAAACTAAGGGCCTGTCCAGAATGACTTCATGGCATTCTGGCAAAAGCAAATTACATACTACTACTAATAAAACTAAGAAATAAATAAATGTTTTAATTGCATAGATTATTCCAAAAAGAGAAATGGAGTATGCTTCATATTAGATGTGTCAGTGGGCCCAGTAAATTCTAACAGGGATGGCCAGACAAGGCCAGTAAAAAATTTAGGGAAAAAAAATCCATGTATATTTTATAAATTTATTTGGATTTGATTGAATAAAATGACTCGGTACCTTTCTATGTCCTGAACATGATACTTTGTGGAGGTCGGTGACATGGCCAACATTTTTCAAGATGGCCCACCTTGACCCCCCCCCCGAACCCCACCCTTACGGGTGCCTCTAAGATAAATTAAGGAAGTTTTAAGGCTTAGTGGGTAAAAAAACAACAACTTTAGTTTAGAAGTTTTGTCAAAATTCATGCGCCCCTTCTGTCTGACAGTTCTTCTCATTTGACTGGCAAATGTCCAGCATTCAGATAACACCTGCTTGTCTCGGTGCAATGTCCGAAATGTGACGACACACACGCGTGAATTAAGATGGATGTTTCTTGAGGAAATCCCCGTCTGAAAAAGAAAACAAACAAATCAGAAATAGATAAACAGTAAATAATTTCTCTGTGTTTCTGTGTGGCAGATGGTTTTTAAAGGGAGGGACAGCAGCGCCGATCAGGAAATGGACACCAAGATGTCTGATGTTCGGTAATGTGGGCAGGATGTGTCTTAAATCAAACAGTGGAGTACTCGGCTGTTTGTAATCCATAACAAATAAAGTGATAGAGTACATAAACAGTGAAAACACATTTTCAAGATAAAATGACTTAGCAATGCAGTTCAGATTCAATTCAGAAATACTTTATCAACCTCAAAGGGAAACTAAATAATGACAAGTTGAGCTGCTTGTTCTCCCTGCTCATGTCGGGTAACTTGGAGATTCTAAACTGCAAATATATCCATTGGACAGTTTCACTATCCACACACTATAACCATAAGCATCAACATAACGAGACTTTAAGTGACATACAGAGAAAATTGTAGCAGGTTTTCAACATTTGATTTTGCAAATTAAAATCTGAAAATCGTGGTTTGTTTATGGATGGGCCTGTCACCTGTGATGGAAGAATTACAATAAGGTCACGATTTCCACGACACACCATAACCAATTTTGCTGGTCAGCAAATTGTCCCACAAGTGATTTGGCAGAAATAATAATATTGCTGTATTGAACATTTTCAAGTAATTTAACGGTAATGCGAGTTCGCCCTCTGACAAAGTTGCGCCAACTTAAAATGTTCACATCAGTAGGACAGGAAGCTGCGTTGGTAGATGTTAGCAGTTTTATGTTTAGCAGAACAACACTGCTGCTCCTCTGTGGGGTTTCCTTGTTTGAACCTGTAGGTCCTGCAACCATTAAACAATTCCGCTTGTTTGAATTAGTTTTACATTGTAGTTTTAAGGACGTCATCGCACCAGTCTCTAGTGGCTGTTAATGTGATGATGTTCCAGGTTTGATGTGAAGCTCACTGATGTTGAATATAATTTATCAGGAACAGCCTAAAGAGGAAAGGGGAACGTTGGCAGGGATGGCTGAGTACACAAGGTAAAGATTAAATAGAAGCAGCAGTGAGGCTGCAGGGCTGTGATAAACTGACTGGGTAAATACAAGTTAGTGGAACATCAAGGTGACTTTACTGGAACTGTACAAGGCTGTCCTGTTTAAACTGCGAGCACAGAGTGCTTTATCCCAGTAAGTCTGTAAAAATTTTAAAACTCCTGCCTGAAAAGTTAGGGATGTTATAGTGCAGTCTGCACAGTTCATCCAGAAAGTGTTCACATTTTACTGTTCCAAGTCGTTTTAAATCAATCTCTTTCCTCAAAATTCAATGCACAGATACGCCATGATGACAATGTGAAGACATTTTTGTGAGTTTGTGTGTATTCACAGCCTTGTAGAAATATTCAGGTATGCAGCTCAGTTTTATTTTCTCTAAATGTTTTTTTGTGCCATTTGCGGATCTGCCTCCAACTGGATCACAGTTACTGGGTGTGACATCATTCCCAGCTCTGAGGTCTGACTTTGCCGGTAAATGATCGCAGGGTGTTCTGCTACTTGGCAAATAAAACGATGAAAAGTCTGCAAAAGAAGGAATATGAGGAGAAGTGTGTTGATCCTACAGTTATATGAAGCTGATTGGAAGAGCATAAAAACTGAATGCTACCTTTCCACTCAATCCATTTTATTCTAATTCAGGTTGGATATGATCACAGTTTTAACACATTTGGTAATAAAAAGTTCTGAAAAGAAGCCCAAGTCACTGATTTTTGCAGCACTCCCCCCTACAGAGGAAGCACAGGAGACATAGTTAATGGCAGCAGCTGAGTTAGTGGCTTCATGTAGGAAATAAACCCAGTTAGTCAGAGAAACCTGACCAGTATTACTATCCATGGGTTGAAACACAGAACTCAAAGTTAACTCGGAACACCAGTAGAATGCTTGCTAACCTGTTGGCCTGTGTGTGTTCCTCCAGCCTGCTGTCCTCCCTGTCGGCCCTCTTCGCCTCGACGCTCATCATCTCCCTCGTTTTTGCCATCATACCGCTGTGTCACCGTGTGATCCTGCTGTCCGTCGCCATGGGAGTGGCGGGAGCCGCCATGGGTGTCATAGACACCATCGGGAACCTGCAGCTGGTGAGGCTCTACCAGAAGGACTCTGCCGTCTTCCTGCAGGTCAGTCAGATTTGTTGGGCCCCATCTGCCGAGTCATGAAATCACACTTTACTCAGCTACTATGTATTTATTATGGCAGAAATAAATGTCATTAATACATTTTATACAATAATTGTTATTTGTAATGCTACATCCAGCCTAATTCTAAAAAAAGAATAAGACAACAGTACCTTGCTAAGTATTCATACCCCTTGAACCTTAACGTTTTGTCATGTTACAAACCCAAACTTTAATGGACCCTTTGGGGTTTTATGCGACAGACCAACACGAAGTAGGACATGGATTTATCCTCACTGTGGTTTGTGGTTTAAGCCCCTCTGATTGAAAATGTTCTACAGTCTAATATTTATATAAAACAGCAGAAGTCCCAGCTCAGTGTCGGCGCCTATCAACATCCATTTTTACGCTTCACCACCGATTGTTAATTGAATGTAGGTTTGGACTTTGACTGGGCCATTCCAAACCAGTGGTTCTCAACTGGTCAAGGGTCAGAACCCACTGTCAGCCTTTACTGAAGAACTGGAACCAAAGTGAAGAAATGTCATAATCACTCATCAGAACAATCGGTTGCGTTTCCGTCATCATTAATAGACTTGTTTGGTGTTTTCATGCATTACATACAATGGAATAACTCGATGTTTAAAATAAGAAAGAAACTTGGGTGGCTTTACCTGACGAGAACCTTTTTTGTCCACATACTAAACTAAAAATGTAATAAAATAAAATTCCAATTCAAGGACACAAGCTTCTGATTTTCTATCAGTAGGTAACACTGACCTCAGACATGAGAGGGAAGAGATTAGTGGAAGAACTAATTGTGTTTTTCCTGCGGATAAGAGTGAGAAAGTTGAGTTATTTCAAAGACTCTGATAATAATCTGAGGTCATGGTCAATCTCTAATCTTTTTCTGGGTTTTTAATTAAGTGGAACCATGCCAGAGAAGTTGCTCTGTCAGAGAAATATTCCTCCCACCAGTTACTGTTGAACAGTAGGAGGAATATTCACAGCCTCAGCTGTAATGAAAAGGTTTTTTTTAAATTCTAGTTCTGGACCAGCACTGAGCGAGGCTCAACTCTGGAAACTTCAGGTTCAGCTGCTAGAGAGGGAAAGTTCTTGACTTGCAGTTTTGTGACTTTTCAAACTGTAATCATAAATAAAGCCAGGTCATTGCTTTTAGAAAGGGAACACAACGAAACTGTAACAGCTTGTGCTTTGCAGTTAAGATAATTAAAGTGACTGTCTTACTGTGTAAAAGTAGAACTCCATGGATCACAGTTGTGACTACCTGGATTCATTGTTAGAGGCTTTAGTGATGAACGCAAACCTGAATGAAATTAAGTCTTAGTTTGATTTTATTGAATGTGATTATAATTATTCAGTTAGATCAGGTGAAGGTACAATCGGAAAATGCTTAACAGATATCCAAAAATACTTTTGCATGTTTTTAAAGTGCTTTTTTTTCAGCTTCAAATAGATGTCTAAAAGTAGGTGAATGTTTTTCTATGATCAAAATTACATTAGATACTTAAGTAAATAATAATGATAATAATCTATTTTACTCATCTAAAATGTTTGGAAGCTCATTTTTGCCATGGAAGAAAAAAAAGTCCAACAGAAAGTCATTATAAGAATAAAAGTAATATTTTCTACTTTCAAAGTCATGATTATGAAATATAAAGTCAGAATTATGTTTCAAAGTCATAAGTATGAGATTCAAAGTCGCACTGTTTCTCCAGGAGGCTTGCTTCAGTATCTCATAATTATGATTTTAAAACTCAAAATTCTGACTTTATGGCTTTTATTTCATTTTTTTTTTTTTTTATTTAGTTCATGGCGGAAATGGGCTTCCAAACATTTTAGATGTTTGGAAGCCTGATATAGGCTGATATAGGACATAGGTCCTATATCAGCCATGTTTTATTCTGGATAGAAAGAGTGCAGCTGAAAACCCTGAATGGGAAATCTGACAACGTTTATCCTGGAAAGAGACGATGGCGCTTTCTGGAATGTTGATTGTTTAAAGGAAGAACGACATTCTCTGTGCCTGAAATGTGCAGGTCCGGTAAGGTAGAATAGATTTATGGATTCCTAAAACACAGATCCAGTCTGGTCATGAAATATAAAATGGCCACCAAAATATTTTTTGAGATGTTTTGGTGGCATCTCAAAATCCCCCCAAAAAAGGTTTCTCCCCCTCCTGCTCCGTCATCTGGTCACCATTTGGCTGCTTCTTCTCAGATTTGAGAAGCAAGTAATTTAAATTTGTCCCCCAAAAAATTAAACCCATGTAGTATTTTTCCTCCACTTCAGTTAAGAACCACTTCATGTTGCCTCAGCCTTCATTCCTCCCATCAGGCTTTGCATTTCTTCATTGGCCTCGGAGCGTTGGTCAGCCCTCTGGTGGTTGACCCGTTCCTGGCAGAGGACAGCTGCGTCCTCTCATCCAACTGGACTGCCAACTCGTCCGGCTCGGACCTGGAACACCTACGGAACACCCTGGCCGGACACGGCGCCCCGCTGCACAATACCTCCCAGTACCCTCTGTACACGAAGGGCGTGGTCGTCACCAGGGTGTCGTACGCTTTCTGGATCATGGCTGTTATCAATGTGAGTTCATGTCACATTTCATGTGTTTATACAGTACAGACCAAAAGTTTGGACACACCTTTCTAATTCAATGGGTTTTCTTTATTTTCATGACTATTTATAAGGCAATAAATCCCACTTATTAACCTGACAGGGCACACCTATGAAGTGAAAACCATTTCAGGTGACTACCTCTTGAAGCTCATCAAGAAAATGCAGAGTGTGTGCAAAGCAGTAATCACAGCAAAATGTTGCTACTTTGAAGAAACTAGAATATAAGGGGTATTTTCAGTTGTTTTACACTTTTTTGTTTAGTGCATATTTCCACATGTGTTATTCATAGTTTTGATGCCTTCAGTGTGAATCTACAATGTCAATAGTCATGAAAATAAAGGAAACTCATTGAATTAGAAGGTGGGTCCAAACTTTTGGTCTGTACTGTATGTTTATACGTATTTTGTTATGTTTTTTTGGATTTCTGCAGATGACTGTAGTACCACAGAGATGATTATCATATTATACTGTCAGGGCATAATGACAATTTGAACAATTATTTAAAAAACTAATAATCTAAAAGTAACCTACAGCAGCTTTAGGTGGATTAAAAAAAAAGCTTAAATAAATTTCCACTTCCAGATTGGAACAAAATTGTCTCCATAGATGCAGAGAGAGAAGGAGGAAGTTCAGTTCTATCACCATAATCAACATCAGATCCCAGACTCTCTCTCTGCCCAGCTTTCTAGCCAGACAGGGACATGAAGGGGAGCGGCAAAAGCAAACTGCTGGATTAGCAGAGCTAGCTAACAACTGATGTCATCCATGAGTCATCATGAGAGTCATAAATGTTACTGTGGAACATGATCTCTGCTGCCTGGATGTAGAGCTGTTAGCATGTCATGACAGTCATGAGACAGTCAAACAGCAACAGTCTTCAGTCAGAGGCTTTTCCAGATTCGTTGCAAGACTGACTGCTACTGAAGAGCCTTTCTGCCTACAGCATCACCATCTACGACGACATGAGGCTCTCCCACATTTCATTTCCCTTTGGTATGAATGAAGTCTTCTTGAATTGGAGAAGACGTCAGATTCCCTTGAGTCTAAACAAACAGCTGCATGTCACAATCCAGCTGATATTAACATCTTCTGTTTTACTTTAACTAGCTAAAGGCAGCTTAGCTTAGCTTAGCTTCTGCCACCCTTTGGGTTTATTTACTTTTTAACACAAAGGTATGACATCTTTCTACTGCAGGTAAGAGGGTCTCTGCACTGATCACTTCTTTATTAAAACAGTTTAATTTGGGAAACGATTAAAATAAAAAGTGTGGTCATTTATTTTCCCAAACATGTAACAAAATGCTGTCCTGTCTCATGGGTCCTTTAAGGCGTGTCGTATGATTTTGCAAGCTGCATGAATCTTTACAGCCCTACAGATTAGAGACTTAACATACTGTAGCCTGAGTGCTTGATTCATACTGTAAGTCAATAAATTGCTCAAAGACAGAAATCAATGTGGAATTATGAAACAGCAGCAGCAACATTTCCACTGTTTAACACAGGATTGGAGCTAAACAGCTTGAAAGCAGCAGGATTCTCTTTGTGTCTTTTCTCTCTGCAAAACAGTCAAATTACAGTCAGTTTAATGAAGCACTGAACGGCAAAGTGGATTATTACATTAAGCATTTATCATAGCCTGGAAAACAACTCTGAGGAACACGGGACCAGAATGCTCAGGATTTGCTTCTTATCTCCACAGATTCACAGTAAGTTGTGTTGCTGTACAAAAAAACAGAAAGACCCAAGAAGGAATATAAATTACAGGTATACATTTTTGTCCTTCGTCACAACTGTGACCAGTTTGGTCCATCTGAACAGGACCTGAGGGGATGGACTCAACTTTTATGAGACGGAGCTCATGAGTGAAATCAGGTGACAGGAAGGAATCGTTTCTCATCATTAGAGTAAACAGCTGTGTGTGTGTGTGTGTGTGGGGGTGTGTGTGTGTGTGTGGGTGTGTCTGTGTGTGCAGCTCCCTGTCCCAGCAGCAGTCCTCGCATTGATGTTCCAGGAGAGACTGGTGCGGTGCTGCCGGAGCAGCCCCCCTCTGCTCAGCCAGAAGCCTGACATTAGTTCCCATCCCACCAAGGAGCAACAGCAAGGTGACGGCTGTTTTTATGCAATATTACAAATACACACAAATACAAGTAGACAAATAATTCCCTTTTTAAATAAAAAAAAAAAATCATTTTATTTTCTGAAATACAAAAACAGCATTCTTTTAGTGAATGCTTGATGAGTAATTGCAGCAAAGGTTGAATCTGCAGCTAAAAAAAGTTTTCTAACATCAACATGTACAAAGTTCAGTTCTACTGACTTGTAACTTTTTTTTACCCACGTGAAACAAAATCTCTGCCACGTGAAGAGTTCTTGATGGAACATATTTACTGACAGTTTTTTAAAATTATTATTTTAAATCCAAAATGCTTAGATTTCTTTGTACATTTGAGTCAATTCCTGTTCTGGCTATGGTGTCTTTTCAGTGAATGTTTTGTTTTTTTGAGTCTGTATACCTCAACTAACGATGAATTGATTCCTAATTTAGTTGATGACTATTTACTGAAATAGTCATCAATTACTAATACAATACAATCAATACAATCAATTAATCACGATTAATCGTTTCAGCCCTCGTATGTTGGTGAAGACAACAGATCTTCTTCCCTGTCTCTGCAGGACACGGGGGGCTACTGGACTGCTGCAGGCCCAGCAACCTGCAGGGCCACCCCGCTACCTTCTTCATCATTCACGCCCTGGGCGGAGCCATCGTCTTCATCACCGATGGAATTATAGTGAGCGCAAACAGAAACGCATGTTTTCTGTTGCCGATGTTCTGAAGCTGCTCAGTTAAACCAAAACTCTGCTGCAGTTACAGCTGCAGGTCCCTCTGTTCTTGGTTTCTCTACCATCAGGTTTCAAATCTTCCCAGCAACTCTCATTTGGATTCAGGTCTGAACTTTGACTGGACCAGTCTTTTCATTTCTAACATTTTACATTTAGTAAATAAGCAAACAAAACAACCACAACAACAAATAAAATGGACGTCGAAATCTCTGTAAACAAAATTGTCCTTCAAAAAAAGCACCAGACTGGAGCATCTCCTGAAGGCAGTGTGGGAAAGAGTAGGAGCTTCTTAAAGAGACAGAGGCCCGATTTCAAGGCTTCAGACTGCAAAGTCATGTTTTGTTTCAGTCATGTTTGATACAGACAGCATTTTTATAACAACTGAAGGTAACATAGTTACATCACTAAACTGCATACAGTATCTGCCTTTAATCATATTTTCAAATTTATTGAAAATAAATTACGGACAGTTTTTTTTTTTTTTTTTTTAACGGAGTGAATTGGAATTTATCATGACAATAAATCAAAATTCTTCCAAGAAATTTATCACGATAAATGATAAAGTGATACGATAAATGCCCACCTGGTCAGTGGAGTGGATTTTGTCTACTTAAAAATAAAACAAAGTTTCACTTTGTATCCTGTGAAACCTGCTGAAGTGAATGGTTGGTTGTCAGGTGAGCCATCTGAAGGCGGGTGAAAACCTTCAGAGCAGCCCAGCCTGGCCTCATTAATCCATGCTAACATTCCTGTATGCAGACACCAACTCCTCCTCCAGCGGCTCCGCTTCACCTGCTGCTCTCATGGTTTGTCCTGCAGGGCTGCTACGCCGGCTTCGTCTACACCTACGCCGTCTCCCCCCCTCTGCTCATGGGCTACAAGGCAGCCGGCTGTCTGGACAGCGTATTCTGGGCCTCCATCACGGCAGGAAGGCTGTGCTTCATCTTCTTCTCCTACCGATACGCAGCACCGGCTCTGCTCTCCGTTAGTCTGGTATGAGGCAGAGGTCTGGCATGCTGCTTGGAGTCAAATATTTGAAATGGGCGGGAATGTAAATGCCAGGATACAATGTGGGGGCTAAACTGTTTACACAAAGCCTGTGTGGCATTCTGATTCTGTTGTCTCTTTCATACCTGCTCAGAACATGAAGCAGGTCCACCGTCATACAGCGGCAGCTGCTGCTCGCAACTATTAGAGCTAGAAATGTTGGTAACACTTTATTTGATGGGGTGTAAGACTGACATGACACTGTCATAATCATGATATAACATCTGTTATGAACAAAAGTTGATCTAGATGTTGCATTGAAAGTCCAGTAAAAGTGCAGACTTTTCATTAAAGTGTCATTATTTACCGAATGTCACTTCATGACAGCAGTCAGACATTCATAAAGACTCCTTCATGTTCATCACATGTGTTATGTCATGTTTGATGGTGTCATGTCAGTCTTATGCACACCCCGTCAAATAAAGTGTTACCGAAACGTTCATATCAGTGAGACATGATACAGTCTCTAATTTCATAAAGGGCCATTCATCGTTGGGCTTTTTTGTTAAGACAAAACAGCACATGTCCATGTTCCCAGGAGAGGCTGTGTGTCGGAGCTTAGCTCCACCCACAGTGAAGTTAGCGTTCAGATTCAAACTGAGTCTGTAAACACTGAATATTCTCAGAAGAGGAACGTTTGATGAAAAGAACAAAAATAAACACCTGATTTACTGCAACTCCAAGCCGTTCACCACAGCATGTGTAACACCTTGTGGGGACCATTTTCCTGACATATACTACGTTGTGGGGACCCACTGCTCCTCATGGGGACCGAAGCCTGGCCCCCATGAGGGGAAACACTGTTTTGGGGTCAGGGGTTAGATTTAGGACTAAAGTCTGAATTGAGTTTTGGGTAGGGTTAGGTTTAGACTGTATAAATGAATGGAAGGCAATGGAAAGTTCCCACAGAGATAGTCATGCAAACATGTGTGTGTGTGTGTGTGTGTGTGTGTGTGTCAGGTGGGCGTCATCCTGGTCCAGCTCCTGCTCCTGATCTTCTACTCCAGCCATGTGTTTCTGTTCATAGCCAGCTGTGTGCTGGGCCTGTGCATCAGCAGCGTGTTCCCCTCCATGCTGGCCTTCACTGAGGACGTCCTGGACTACAAAGGTCACATGGCGCTCTGCTCCTCCATCACTTCATCTTACCTGTTGCTCCTGGTCTCCATGCCGACTTGTTTGTTTTCTGTGCGTCGAAGGCTCCGCCACAATCGTCCTGGTGACGAGCGCCAGCACAGGAGAGATGCTGCTGCAGCTGCTTGTGGGATCGGTGAGCATCGTCCCGTCTGGTTGTTGGAGATTCTGACCACATGAAACGTTACAGGAAATATTTGTCTGAAGCCGTTCCTTTCTAGCTGCGCTCCGGATTAATCATTTCAAATTGGATTTGAAGTGATGCATGTAAACTAAAGTAGAAGGAAAATCATTTGGATGAACAAAAAAGTAAAACGTGTGGTTCTCTGACGCTGTGCTTTGTAGAGGCAGGTTTTGCTGCAGTTCCAGCTGTGAGTCTTTAAGTTTTACATAATTCTGCTGTCTGGATTTTTTTTGCCCGTTCAGCTCAGGTTCAGCCAGCGTGGGTGGAGAGAGAGTCGCTGAACGTTTCCAAGTCTTGCCACAAACTCCCTCTTGAACTCTGGTCGGAACTTTGACTGGGCCGTTCCAACTCCTCTCCAGCCCTGTATGCTCAGTGTGCTGATACCTCAGCCGCTCACCATAAAAAAATTTCTGGAGAATAAACTGTCCCAGAAGTTATTGCGATAAACAATAATTTTGGTGTATTGAGACCAGTTTTTAAGTAATATATAGAAAATGGGATAAGAAAGCAAGTTTGCCCTCTCAAGGATCAATAAACTGTAATTTTTGCAAACAGTTCACACTGGAGGTAGAAGATATTTTAAATATCCAAAATAAGACACAAAATCCAAAACCAATAAGTGAAACGTTAATAAAAGCTCCACACAACAGAAACGGCAAATAAAATGGATTAGGAAGTCTCTGTAAACAAAACTCAGACTTAGTGATTGATGCCTTTCTTTGTTTTTTGTTTTTGATAGACCTCTAACTACGGATGCACCGACTGCTGGTTTCTGACAGTTGATTTTCCTTTTTCAATTTCAAACTTTTGTTGTTAAAAAACCCCATTGAAATCCTGATTTAATTTCATAGATTAGATTAGTTAAGCTATGTGAAGTAGCAGCAGTAAATGACCTCTACCCTGTTGTCCAAACCTTACAGCTGATGTTTGAGGGTTGGAGCTCAGGGTGTGTGTGTGTGTGTGTTGCTTTCTGTAGGTGATCCACAGTACAGGCAGCTATTCCTTCCTGTTGTGTACGACCATAACGTCCTTCATTGGCTTCTGTCTGTTCCTGCTGCTCCTCTACACCCACCGTGTTCACAGAAACCATCAGACAGGTAGATCCAGTCAAACACAGAGCCAACACTGCGCTGCACGTCCTCAAGCTCAGACACCAGCAATGGAGTCCTGGAGCCAGACTAAGATTTATCTTTTTAAATATGAGAATAAAGTCTTAATATTAGTAGAATTTTTTTAATGCGAGCAAAGCTGTAACAGTTAAAGATCTGAAGGGACCAGCTGGTCTAGTCTGGGATTCTCTCTTGGAAATTGACTCTGTGGTTTTTTTGCAGTCGTTTTAAAATCCTGCTACTGACAATTATTTGATGGTGATTTGTTAAAAGATTAAGTCCTTATTTGTAAAGCCGATTCCAAAGTGTAACTTCACAAGATGCTCAATGTTCCTCATTTAATTTTTTTTTTTTTTCCTGGAGGAATTCCCATAAAATGTCTCCTGCTATGCGACCTTACTCGGATATTATGACTTTACTCTCACATTATTACAACTTTATTCTCACTTTCTTATGATTTGTTTTCTTGTGCTTTTTTTTTTTTTTTTTTACCTTACTGTCGTACAGCAATACTCTTGTTTTATTCTCATGTCCTCTGATTTTATCACGATGTTGTCATTTGACTTTATTCTCATAATGTTATGACTTTACTGTTGAAACTTCTTAGCCTGGCTCTAACGCTCTGTGGTACTTTAGTGACAGAGATCAACATATTTGGCATCTGTTTTGCTCTGATGTTTTAGGGTTGGAGCTCGGGGTGTGTGGGTGTGTGTGTGTGTGTGGGTGTGGGTGGGTGGGTGTGTGTGTGTGTGTTGCTCCAACCAGCTTGGAAAAATATAGGAGCTATCCAGGAATCAACGATGCATGCATTCGTTTGAATCTAAGCGTCTAACCTTTGACTGAACTTCAGTTGCAAACGTTTGTCTTTCAGATTCGTCTCCATGTCTGGACATGAAGGATGAGCCGAAGAGCGGCGGCTCCTGATGTCCAGACGTCATGACAGCTGGACTGACTGCTTTAGTCTGAGGACGGTTCCTAAGCTCAGGGTTTCTGGGCTTGAGCCAGAATCAGAACCGCCATTCCACTGTAACATGGTACAACAAACACTTTCAACAGACACGTCAAACTTGATCAAACTGCTTTATTTAAAACCAAGGGAAACAAATTTTCCTCTTGCTGCTAATATGATATTGTTCTGTTTTCTATTGTTTTATTTTTTGCCATTTAGCCTTGAGGAAAAAGTAACAATTAAAACAGGAGTTGGTTTCATTTTTCAAGTGTTTATTTAGCAGAAATGTTTCTTTTCTTCTGCGGTATAAAAAGAAATATATCAGGTTGATGAAGACCTGCTGTCTTTCATGAGAGCAACAGAAAAGTGTAACAGCTTTATTTCAGCCAGCTGACTGGCAGGGCACAGCAACAGGCAGTGCTGGTTTCTTCTCACAGCGGTGTCCAAACCTTTTGTCACATTTCCCAAGATATAATAATAAAAAGAATCCTAAAATCACTGAAAAAGTTTGTATTTTTTTTTTATTTTTTACTGCTAGTCAATGAACAGAACTTCCAATACTTTAACTAAACAAATAATCAAATCAGTTTTCTTAAGAAACGCATAAATCACTGTAGATCCTATTGTTCTAGAACTGTCGCTCAAGCTGAGGGGTTCAATCTTTGGACAATTATTGCCTCTGGTTCATCAACATTGATGATGCGCAACTGTGGCAACAAGGAATTGTTTTACATCTGAGCCAACAACTGTCTTCATCCAGGACATGTTACAAAGATTTTTTTTTTTTTTTGTCCCTGGGTGTTGATCTGCTTGCAGCAAGCAGCTGTCTTCAGTCAGAGGCCTCCTCAGTCAGTCGTAAGACTGACTGCTGCTGGAGATCTGCATTAGCCCGAAGTACTAAAATATTTAATTTCCCTTTGGGATAAATGTTGTTGAATCAGAATATTGAAATAAATAGAAAACACTTTATTATGAGCATTAAGAAAAAGACTTTGCTCCCTTTTTTTTTTTTTTACTTGCTGTTTTGAGTCAACCTTAAAAAAATAATGAAAAGCAGATTTGGTTGCTTCAGTCGGCTTTTGAATTAAAGCCAGTGGATAAATGTTTCATTTACTGAGAAAATAGAGAATCCAAAAAGTGTTTAACAGACGAGTACTTTGTGTTTTGACAAAGTACTGTAAGAATTTAATTTGTCGCTAATAATTTAGCATTATTTGAAATAATTTGCATCAGCCACCTGTGTGAACTTGTGGACACCAATACTGTCATCTATCCGGCTGGAGGAAACTCTGGTCACTCCTGCATTTTGTCATCTCATTGAAAGGATTTTAATTCATAGCAATAAATGTTTATAAAGGCTGTTTATCTGTTCAAACCATTATGAGTCTTATTATTGTGGCATCTGGAAATAGAAATCATTTTGGTAATTCTAACTCATCTAAAACAAGAGAAGTTTGTTCTGATTTCACTTCAGTTGGGGAGGAAAAAAACTTCTGATTTCAACTGGATCTCAACAACATGAACCAGATCTGAAGTTTAAAGAAACCACCAGGGCTCCAAAGACCGATCAGATTCACACACACACACACACACACACCCACCCACATTAAAGCTGGTGTCAGTTAGACATTTGTTTTATTATTGGTCTGTTGTACAGAACTCCTCTAGGCTCCTCCCACATCAATATGCCACTCAAGACAAGCAGCTTGTAAACATTTTGAATAAGCATCGAACTGGACAAAACAAAGCAAAAACAGTCATTCTTTAAAAACAACTTTTTACATTTCAAGGAAAAGAAACAAGAGAGCAGATATGAAGACAAAACTAAACTCTAAGACGACTGGAGGAGAGAAAAAAAATAAGCTTTGGGATCATTTTATAGCTATTTCATAGTTTTTACTATTAAACTTACAGCAAAAGATGCTTATTCTATATATCTGTTCTATGGGTTGTAGACATTTTTATAAATATTTGTGCAAGTGCCTAATTACAAATTAGTCTTTTTTTTCCATACAAACTGTAAAACTTTAGATTTAGCTCCTTTTGTTCTTAGAAAATACAAGTGCATAATGAAGTCCTCCCTTTACGGGGAAAAAATACATTTCTTTAGTCATCAAAGGAAATCCTAGAAAAGTGACAGAATCCAATATGACAGGAACCCCCGACTCTTAAGTGCAAACGTCTGATCACAACATCTGCATGTACAATATCAACACGATATCAAAAAACAGTCAACATACAAAACAGACTTTGATTTTATCCCAATAAGGCTTTGATTCCTAAAAATAGAAAGAAAAAAAAACCCCCAACATTAATTCCCCCCAAATTACACAAAATAAAACAAGGATACAAAAAAAAACATGCACAAAGAGGAATATTAAAAAGCAGACACTGATTTACAAAAATAGAAATTATTCTGAGAATTCTATTGCATTACAGGAAAATAAATGGAGGTTACAATGATTAAAGACAGGGTTTTTTTTCTCCTATATATATATATTTATCTATACACTTTCTGAGCAAACATTTAGAGGCAGGTTAAGAAGGAACATGGCCGCCGACGTGAAGCTGGTATTTTACATGCCGAGCGCGTCAGCTCATGTCGCTGTCTGTATGTACAGTAATGCATCCAGAATTACACCGCTGCAGAGTTTTCCTCCAATTCTCTGGTTTGGTTGACATCTAAGATACGGCGTCTGAAATTTAAAATAAAATAAAAAGAGCTCTGTGTGTGAGAGAGCTTAGTGAGGCTGACCTTGAGCTTGGCTGCGGTAAGGCACCGTTTCCATCTGAGTGAGCGCGTGTCCTGCACCAACCCATCTAACCCGTCCCTGGGTTAGAGTTGGACACTTTGGTTAAAAACAGAACACACCTCTGTGGGTTTTTTTTTTAATCCAAGCACGGTGTAAACAAGCGCCACGCACGCTTTCAATGTTAGATGGCATAGAGAGGCGGGGAGTACCTCTGGAGTCTGTGTCAGACTTATGGCTTTAAAGTCGAGTAAAACGCGTGGAGTGGGCTTCAGATGGCTGATAGGTAGGCAGGGGGAAATGTTCAGGCAGCGCTCTGGGTTAAAGAACCGAAACATCACCAGCCAATCAGACGGAGAGAGAAAGAACCGAAACATCAGTACCCAACCAGAAGGAGAGAGTGATGCAGCGCTGTTGCTCTCTTTCATTTCTGGTTGCATCGAGATCTTGAATAGCGATTAATTGGATGAATTGGTTATTGAA
This sequence comes from Xiphophorus hellerii, assembly GCF_003331165.1. Lineage (NCBI taxonomy): Eukaryota > Metazoa > Chordata > Actinopteri > Cyprinodontiformes > Poeciliidae > Xiphophorus > Xiphophorus hellerii. The sequence continues at coordinate 31,548,469 of NC_045691.1, read as the reverse complement.
ATAACTGTAAGCTGATTTAGTGATCGATTCATCGTTAGCTCCAGTATATGGACCCAAGAAAAGGAGTTTGCTGAAAGAACAACAGAGTCAGAGCAGCAATTAAGCCAAAACTGTACAAAAAAATATATACAATTCGCATTTAAGATAAAAAAAAACTGTAATTATGTTTTACCCAGAAATCCTAAAGTGGCAGTTTTAATTTCACCTGGTTCAGACTCTGTTAAAAATAGCACCCTTGCTACCCATTTATTAACCACACTGAAAAAAGGAGAATTGTTACATGAAATCGAATTACGTTTGTCAAACTTAATTTATTCATGCCTATATAACATGACTTAACTTAATGCATGTAATTGGATAAACTTAATTTCATTAAGTCCATCTTTTTAACTTGGATCAAATGTTTCACTTTTTCAGTGTGTTGTCAAGTCAAGCAGAATCGCCCGAGTTTTTTTACATGTTGATATTAAAAGTATTTTTAGTTACAGATTCATCTTTTGCTACAAATGATCTGCATTCACTAAAGAAATGCTCTTATAAGCTCTTTATATATATATTTCTAATATTGTATAAAAGTTTAATTAACCGTCAGAATAATCAATAACTCAAATAATAGTTGCATCTTTGATGAAATTTATTGATAAAATTACCTATTAAGGAACTATTAGAATATTATCGCTTTACTTCTTAAAATTAAATCCACTTTTAATCTTTGATGTAATTTGACAATGTAGTTAAAAAAAATAATCTGATTTGATTTATGTGGCCATCTTGAGATAAGAGGGGCCATATAAATAGTTAGAGTGGGCCAGATTTGGCCCACGAGCCTTGAGTTTGACACCTTGGATTTTAAGCATTAAAGTTGAGAAGCAACTTTAAGCTACAAACTGGCCTCCACACAAATGATGCTCCGCTGTTGGACATTTCTGTGTCATTTTAGTCAATTCCGATTAAAAAAAGAAGAGAAACAGCAAATAAAATGTTTTCTGTGAGTGGTGGCTGTTTAAATTTGGAGAATAAAACCTTAGGAAAAAATATAAGAGAACAACTTTTTAGTAATATGTGTAGCTTTCCTACCATCTGTTGAAAATATCAGCCTGAATAAACGACCGACGATACATTTACATTTAAGTCGCTTTTAACGCTTTCTTGCTTCCCACAGTAAGAACTTCCACACTGAAGAATGTCTCTAGTGTCTTGAGCAGGCCTGATTCCGGCTGACTGCTCGGTGCATTTCCAGCTCAGCAGGAGAAAGAGGTCATAATGTTTTGGCTGACTGTTGGGCAAGCAAAGGTATTGCTATTTGTGGTTAAACGAAAACAAACAAAAAAAAAAACAATAAAAAAAAGCCATCAACAGTCTCGGCTTTAATTCCAGCCGTTTTGTTTGGAGCTTTTTAAACTGGAAACAGAGGGAAGACGGCAGCATCTGCTGACAAGAACGTAGACGTTCACAGGACAGATTGAATGAACGTGGAGTTGTACAAATATGCATGTGACTAAACAGATACTGAAGCAATAACCAAGTACTAAATACTACATGTATGCAGGGATGTCCAGTGCCGAACTGCAATCAAACTAATTCTAGAACAGTGCCACTGGTGGTGGCAGCAGGAGCTACGCTAGCTCTCATTTCTTCTTCTTCTACACTTTTGTTAATCCTTTTGGTTGAGGTGTTGCATTATTGTTCAATTACTCTTGCTTTTTTTACTTGTGGACAGCTAGAATGCGTAGCCGTGGCAACAATGTACTGTTTTTCCGACTAGGAGCAACTGATTAGCATCATAAAAGCTACAATAATTCCAAGCGCCGTTGAAGAGGGCAGAGAGAGGAACAGGAAGTTCAAACCATCCTCCAACATCTCTCTGCTCGGCTTGGTAACCATACGGACAGGCAGAGAGTTAAAGGGGAGTGGCCAAAGCAAATGAGGTGGATTAGCAGTGTTTGGTAACTACTGATGATGTCATCCAGGACATGTTACTGTGGAATATTGTCTTTGTCCCTGGATATTTAGCTGCTAGCATGTCATTACAGTCATAAGATGCCATGCAACAACTGTCTTTAGTCAGAGGATTTTCTAGATTTGTTGCAAGTCTGACTGCTACTGGAGATTCAACAAAATATGTTTCTAATTTGAATTTAAACAAAATGCTTCTAAGGTTCTTAACTGGATCTATAAAGATGCAACAAACAACTGCTCAGGATTTCCACAAATAGCGAGCATCAAAAGGAGTTTTTTATGGTATTAATTTTTTCACAAAATCATAGGGATCTTTTTTTTCTTGCTTTCTCATTTCTAAACAATGTTTTAAAGATCAGCTGGTGATGATAAAAAGAAAAGCTCACTCACTAACAAACGAGCCGCTTCCCTCTGTTTCCGTTCTCTGGTTTCCCTCCCCAACAAGCCGATGACACTAGTGATCCATGACAGAGAGAGAACTGCTGGTCGGTTGCCCCCTGTGGCTAAAAATGCTGTATGGCTTCTCTTTCTTCCCTAAAGAAGGCAGAACAGGTCAACATGACTGTCAGGGTGTCCATATAAGTTTCATTAAAACAAACACTCCTTTCACTCTCTGAGATCCAATCCAAATGAAACACACTGAATGTTGAGATTGGATCCTAGAAAAAAGTGTGAAAGGAGTGTTAAAACATCTGCAAAGCATAACTTAAGGTTCAGTTTGGATTATGGCCACAAGTCAGAATAAGACAGAAGGGTGGAGGTGGCGTGGGTCGGGTAGTGAGCAGCTGAGGCAGGTGTATGATCAGGTTGGAGCAACAAACGACCAGAGTCGACTCAGGTCAGAAGAACTGGTCTGGCAGCAAAGCCATAGCTGGAATCCCATTAGGTGTGAAGCAGATTGTGTCCGGTTCGGTTACCATGGAAATCCCTCTCTCCTTTTCATCTGCTGTGATCCCAAAATAAGCCAGACAAAATGAATGCATCAGGATGGCAAACAGAAAAGGGTCCTGAGGGCGTGAATACCACAAGACCAAGCGAACGCTTCAGCCTCATCCATCCGCCACACACGGGCGTGGGCCGCGTCTACGTTTTCTGGGGGTCTGGGGAAATGGGTCCGGGTGTGTTGGTCCCATCCAGGCTCTGGACTGGGATCTGGAACTGGGAGTTCAGGACCGATGGGAACTGCGACAGAGACGGAAATGATGGTGTTAAGCTTTAGACCGGAGAGAAACAGGAAGTAGAGCTGGTTCCACACACCCACCTGGAACAGGTGGGCTCCCTGACGTCTGGTGGCTGGGCTGAGGGGAGCGACAGGACTGAGCGTACTCCAGAAGTGGATGTTGGACAGCAGAGGACTGGGAGTCAACAGGAGGGTTGGAGTCTGGGAGGGACAGAAACAGACGGTTAAAGCAGGTTCTGCAACATAATCTACCAACCTGAAAACAGATTCACTTCGACCACAAACTTTACATTACAGTGCTGCACTGATTTCATCCATTTTGGGAGATCAGCCAACACTTACATGCACAATGTGACCTTATCTAGCTCCACAGAGGCTGGAAAATCTGCCACTCTTCCCTTTTTTCACCCACCAGGTCACATCTGTACATCCACGGTTAACAACAGTCACCCCACTGTTGCCAACTTAGCAACGTTGTCACTATTTTTTAGCAAATTTTCTCACACACACAAAATCTGATTCGGCAGGTCAGGTCAGAAAACTGCAATCGGTACAACCATAAAACTCTATCATGGTTTATTTGGATTTTATTAAATAAACCAGCTTATTGAAGCCACAGGCTGTCAGATTAATATCAGCAGCTTAATGAGTCTGGCTATCGGCTGCCCTGCTCTAGGATGTTTATCCTCCTCATAAAAATGTCAGCGCTCATAGCTTGTTGTAAATGATTGCTGTAAAACGCCATTATATCAATGGAGCAACAGATGGCACAGAATATGCTACTGGTCTGTCTCCTAAGGACCAGCAGGGTTGGGACCGGCTCTGAGGCACAACCTAATATAGAAAGTCCAAGGTGAGGACAGACAAGGTCAGCGGGTCGGCGCAGGCCACTGTCACTTTTCTGTGTCCTGTCCTAGAGTGTCCTGATCCACTCTAGGACAGAAATGGGCCGGTGGATTTGGAACTGTCTTCCATTTGAAGTGGGGCACAGTATTCTACTAATCAGCTAATAGCAGAGCTAATTTATTTTTTTTTTTTTTTGTTAGCTCTTTAGCATTTTCACTAACTTTGAAAATGCTTAGCACACTTAGCTTCCCTTAAATGAACTTTTCTGGACAAATTCTAAAGCGGTAATTTACTTAGCTGTTTTGTAAAATTTTAGTTGAGTAAAGTTTCACATTTGCAAGGAATGGCGTGTTATGTTCTAAGTAGTATCTAACATCTAACCGCTGCAGGGCTGCACGACCTATAGCAGCACAGCTACAGACGTAACTCAGGGTAACCTAACCCAGCCTAACTACAAGCTTTATCAGAAAATAAAATTTTAAGCCTAATTGCCTAATTGTAAAATCAGACATGGTGCCTTCCTCACAGACTAAAACGTATATCATCCATTCGCAGATTATAGGCGTCTGAAACCTTTTTTCTAAACTGTTTTCCTAGTTTTTCCAACTAGAACCACATTTTGCCGCCCCCTCCTCCAAACTCACAGCTCAGGTCCAACTGTGAAGGTTCCTGTGTGGAGAGTGGAGGATGAGGAGAGGAATATTTGGTAGTGAAAACAAAGGTTTTGCACCTTCAAACCTGTTTGCGGAGGAAATGTGACAACAAAAAAAAAACTTTGTGAGAAATATCCGTTTCTTCAGAGCATCTTGTGAAAAGAAGCAGCAACAAAAGATAGAAAAGTTGTTATTCCAACTTTCTACAGTGTAATACAGGGTTGAAAAGCAAGAATTATCATTAGGTGAAACAAAAGTCATGCAAAATATCGGAAAACCACAAAATTGTGATACTTATTGCTGAATAATGTGACGATCATATCAACTGAAATTAACCCAGAATTTCCAGATTTGTCTTTTCTTCGTTATGTTTTGTGTTGATGCTTCAAAAAATAAGAGTTTCATCTTTGAAGACCATCACAGGCAAACGACAGAGACAGCTAAATGGTGGTCCTTTCCATATGTGAGCCGACAGGGAGCTTGAGCTGGAAGCCATGACCAAGTCTGACCTGAACAAGCGGATCTAATCCACTCTGACGCACAGTGCCACCACCAACAGTTAAACAGCCAACAACAAGGAGACTTTACTGCAGCTCTACTGCCCCCTGCTGCTCACCTGGGAGCTGCAGCGTCACCTTCTTACAGTCACATTTGGCTTGGACCTATTTGGAACACACTTTAAAGTGGGTTTAGATTATGAGTTAAAATAAAAACACATTCAAAGTCATATTGTTGTTTTTGTTTTCGTTTGAATAATAATAATAAGAAAACCATTAACAGGCTGCATTTTGAAATTAATTGTCGGAAAAAGGTGCCGCCTTGTCTTCATTTAGATGTCAAGCAGTTGAAAGATGTCTGAATATTAATATTAATGTATATTTGGTGTTTGATATGTTAAAATCGGGAGTTATGAGCGTTTTTAAAGGGGGTCTCAAGTATTCACGGATTTTCAGCAGTTTGCACTTTATTATATTTTTAACTTCAAACAGATTTGTTTGTTTTTTCCAGCCTGAGCTCAGAGGTTTGCTGAGAGGTTCTGCTGTCGCCTTGTGTCTCTGTTCTACTTTGTGCAGCAGGAGCTGCGACAGGAAGAACAGATGCAACAGAAGCAGGTCATGGAGAACAAACACTGACATGGTGCCAGCTCAACCTCTATGCTGATCACTCTGCAACTTTACACCAGCAGAAACCAGTCTGGTAGTTTGCTTTAATTTACCCGTCTATTTTGTTTCCACTTTTATAAATTCAATTATCACAGAAAACAACAAGTACTCAGAAAAACAAAAAAATATAGAACTAGGCAGATGTACGGTACTAAGTTATAGAAAATGTCCAACTTCATTTTATTCTGTCTGACTCAACACCTTCCAAAAGTCTTCACAAACCTTTAACTTAAAGATCTATGGAGTGCAGTGGCTTTGTCCTCAGCGCTTTTCAAAAAGAAGCGGTAAATTTGATCTACCTCTTCAAAATGGTGAAAACTTTTCTGACAAAAAAAAAAAGAATAAAAAATCGGTATCTGTCAACATTGGGATCAGCAAAACTGTAATCGGTGCATTCGGGGACACTGCACACCGACATCGGCTGTAATGTGATAAACATGGCAATGCGGCAGTATAGAGGCGTCTCACCTGGAGCATTGCTGGTGTGAGTGAGGCAGTGGGCAGCGAGGGGCTGCACAGGTTTATGGGGGAGAACTCGGACGTGGTGACGAGCAGAGCGGGCGGACTGAGCTGCAGGACCTTTGGCGGTTTACGAGTTTTTCCCAGAGCCTGAGCGCTTCCCGCGGTGTTGCTGTTCACCGAGGACGAACTGGTCTCAGTGTCCACCAGGCCGGGCTCGTCTATAAACACGCTGATGCCGCCGTCCACCTGCTGGACACACAACAGGTTCCTTTAAAAACACGGGTCACACTTCAGTCTATCAGCTGTGACAGCCACATAGGAAGATCTGCTGGTTTAAACAAACTCATAAATACGGTCAACATTAATTTGTTATTTTAATCTAGAAGTTGGCCAATATGGATTTAGATTTATCACGATATTCTGTGGAACTGTTATAATGATAAAAGTGAGAGTAAAAACTATTTACCACTTTTTTTAGGTAACTGTATGGCTGTGACTGCATGGCACAAACACAAGTAGTGCTCTTGAAAAACATTATTGTAATGCGCCTCTTCAGGACACCACACATGAAGAGGACACCAGGCGTGGTAAAGATGTGTGATTTATAACACTAAACTGCACATATACTTCCAAGTTTATAGATACTTTCACTGAACAAACAGTGGAGAAAAAAGTAAAGCTAACAATTAGAGATGCACCAATCTGATATTAATATCTGTTTCGGTCCCGATATTGAAAAATGATCTAGATTGGTTATCAGTGACAATGTGCCTGATGTAAAAGGTCAGATCTATTCAGTCTAATTCTATACTTTGTGCTCTGAGTGACATCATGCTTTATTATTTATTTTACATTGGCTGTTATACTGACTGAATAAATTAAAGTTGTTTTGTTTTTACTTGACCAAGGGTATGAAGCTATTTGTATGTTCAAGTGTGCTGTATTGGTGCAGTTAGCAAAAAAGAAACATTTTACTTTAATTCAGCTGTTTTTCTATATTTTCTCTATATTAGATCAGGATCAGCCGATACTGAACCTTGTATTGGTATCGGACGTGAAAAAAGTAGATCCGTACCTCCCTAACAATCCCAACAATACAAACAGTTTTCAGGGGTTTAACAGTTTTACCTTTTTTTTCCCCATCAATGATTTGAATTTATTGTGAGAACTATAAATTAAAAGTCTTATAAGAAGCTAATCAGGATAAATGATAAATAATTTGATAAATGCTCTGTCCTGTGTAGAAAGATGTAGAGATGTCTGCAGCAGTGTACTGGCCTTGTCGTGTGGCTGGGTCTCTGGTGTCTCCAGAGCAGCCGGTTCTGTGGACCCAGAGCCCCCCGACTCGCCGTCACTGTTGGTCATGTTTCCCTCCTGAGCGGCCTCCCGTGCCGCGCCCAGCTCCGGTAGGCCCAGGCCGGGTTCTGACTGCCGGCTGTGCTCCAGCGAGTAGACGGACTGGGGGTGCAGGGAGGAGTGTGTGCTGACGAGTCCGGCCCTGTGAGGCGGAGCCTGCAGGGAGTCCAAGCCGCTCAAGGTGGTCTCTATGGTGACTGGAGGAGGCGGCACGGCGAGCAGCTTTGGCGGGCTGTTTCCGAACTTGATGACAGATGGCGGAGCGGCTGCTGGAGGCGCCTGCAGCAGAGGGGGGGTCTCCTGGCTCTGTTGGGAGGCGGCCCTCCGCTCAGCCAGCTTCTCTGCAGGGTTTTCCACCTTGATGGACTTGAAGAGCTGCCGGCCGTTGTGCAGGGAGTTGAGATGAAACGAAGTGTAGAGGCCGGAGTGGATGTAGTCGTTTCTGTTGGACTGCTTGGTGCTGGAGCCCAGAGCGGCCGGACCCGACCCCGCCTTGGAGCGGTCGTCAGACTCCGCCTCCAGCATAGCACCGTCCAACCTCTTAGCAGCAGCAGGGAGGACTCCGCCGGCTCCATCGTCCCCCCCGTCCATCCGGGCAGCGGCGTCTCCTTTCAGGATGTCAGGGTAGGACACAAAGCGGTAGACGAACTTCTGGCCGTTCACCTTCTTTATGATGTTCTACGAGACAGAGCAGACGGAGCAGAGTGAGTCGGCAGCACCGCCTTCTGTGTGGGGCAGCTGGGTGCTTCCTGTCTGCACCAAACCCAAAGCCACAGACGTCCCAGAGTAGCATGGCTCAACGCCCACAGGGTCAAACCACAGGCAGGGTGGGCACCAGTCTACAGAGCTATTTAGGATTTCTCTGCACTAGTGGTGCAAGAAAAAAAATGTATTCTATAGTGAATCACAATTCCTAGTGTTGGGAATTCTGAATTGATTCAAAATACTCAAAAAAAAAAGATGTTAAAATTTGTAAGTTTGCATCTTTGCCGCTCGTTTGTGAGCATAGTGCATATCGAATCACATGTCCACTAGGCCACTGTAGAAGACTGTATCACCCACATAAGTATTTTGAATAATTCTTTGATTTTTTTTTTTTATTTAAGAAAAAGCCAGGCAGATAAGCTGACCTGTCACTGTCTATTTTTGCATCTTAAACAAACCTTGTGCATATTAAACTTGAATGTTAACTGTATTATATATATTTCTATTTTTTTAATGGGGTTTTCTGTGTATGTTTAATTTTTTGTGTCGTTCACTTTAATTATCCAAAAAACAAATTATTGACATCAGCTCCATTGCAATGTAACCTTATATTGATAATTACTACAAGTGTAGCCTAATAGTGGTAATTTAAGTTACAGAATTTTATGCACAAAACTATTTTTGTTTAAGTCTTAACTGATGGAATTTGATACACTATGAAACCAAATCGATCTGTTTTAACTAAATGCATTAGTTTTGTTTAAGCAGAAACTCCAGAACATTTGAACAGAAAAAGTTTGTTCTGAAATAAATATTGTTTGATTCGAATTGTGACCCTAAAAGACTGAATCAAATCGCTACAACTGAAAGATTTGCATCTCTACTCCGCAGTGAGAACTACATTCACCTTTATATTAGATGTGTTATCTTTTGATATTAATCTCTGCTAATCCACCTCATTTGCTTTTGCTGCTCCTCCTTAACCCTCTACTTCACTCTGGACAGGAAGACGGATGGAGGTAAATAAGAGGCAATGCTGGAGGAAAACCACTTGAAGGCCGTGAAAGAGTTGAATATGTGCCAGACGTTCACGTTCGATCCTAAACGACAAATTAAGATCAAAGTATACTTACAATTTAGAATGGCCCAGTCAAAGGCCAGACCAAAATCTAATTGAGAATAAGTGGCCAAACTAATGATCTTCACAAACACTCTTCAATCTGACTGACCCAGAGCTGTTTTGGAGAAAAATGTCAGTTTCCTTCTGGATATTTAAACAAAGTGAAGACCCAAACAGCTGCAGCTGCACTGACTGAAAGCAAGTCCAACCAACTTTTTCTGCTTTTTATTTATAGAAAATAAAAAAAAATATGATTTCCTTTCACTTCACATTTATGCACTACTTGGAATTTGTATGTAATCCAAACGAATTACATACAGCAGAAACCAAAAGTTTACATACACCAAATAAAAAGACGCATAAACTTTTTTCTCCCTGTCTGAAGTTAAATATTTCAATTAACCCTCATTGATACCAATATATAACTAATATAACTGTCTGATTTTGAAGACATTAATGAATAAATTATTCTAAAACAGGGCTGCACAGTGGCGCAATTGGTAGAGCTGTTGCCTTGCAGCAAGAAGGTCCTGGGTTCGATTCCCGGCCCGGGGTCTTTCTGCATGTTTGCATGTTCTCCCTGTGCATGCGTGGGTTCTCTCCGGGTACTCCAGTTCTTCCTCCCACAGTCCAAAAACATGACTGTCAAGTAAATTGGTCTCTCCCTCTGTGAACCCCGCCTCTCACCCGAAACGGTCGCTGGAGATAGATTCCAGCACCCCTACCGACCCCACTAGGGACGAAGATGTTAGAAAATGGATGGATGGATATTCTAAAACAGACATTTATAAAACAGAAATAATTTAGGTAATTCTGACGTTTGGTCTGACTGAACTACAGGCAGTGAGAAGAAGAAGAAAGGTGGATGACGTGTATGTAAACTTCTGGTCTCAGCTGTATACAAGCTGCCATTCCTTTCTTGTTGCTGTGAACAAATAGGATCAGAGTATTTCCACACATTTTAAGCGTAAACTCCTAAATGGTCATGAGAAGAATTGTGGAATTTTTTTTCTCTTTGGCATGAAACTTCCCTGATTGACCAGCTCCTGTGTAGAGGTCAGAGGTCACCGGAGCGTACCTTGTCATAGTAGTACCTCAGCGCCCTGCTGAGCTTGTCGTAGTTCATGTTGGGCTTGTTCTTGCGGGCTCCCCAAAGCCGGGCCACCTCCTCGGCCTGCAGCAGCTTGAACTCTCCTTCCTCATTGGTCCAGCAGATGAGCTGCTCGTTGCTGGAGTCCAACAGGAGCTGGAGTAGGAACTGCCACAGGGTGACAGAGTTGTCCATGTCGCTTACTGAGGAAAAAGAAAAATAAGAAAACACACACCAGACTCACAATCAGACACTAAAGCGTTTATTTCGAACGTTAAGTGGAGTCACTGCGAGTCAGTTCAGCAGCACCGTCTGATAGAAGTGTTGCCCCCACAAGATTCCCACATTGAAGGAAGGTGATGCAGTGATAGAGGAACCTGTTCAAGCAACACCAGTTGGGGTTTGTGGAGTACAGGATTAAGTCAGATAAATCTAAAAATGCCAGGTAGTAAAATGTTCATTTTTGCAATTTTTACCAAACAGAGATCTTTAAAATTAGGAGTGTGCCGGATGATCTTAAGTTTGTGTGATTGGAAAATTCTTATCAGGGTTTTAATAGTTTGGGTTTTTTCGTTGCAGTTTAGTTTTATTTAATTGTGACTTTTTGTTTGTATAATTAGGTTAGTTTTAGTCAGTATTTGATGTGTTTGCTAGTTTTCATTAGTTATTATTAGTTGAACGTTTAGTTTTTATTAGTTGAATATTGTTTGGTTTCTATAGTAGTAGTTTTAACTTTTCATACTTTAACCATTTTGAATTCTGCACCTAAAAATTAACCAGAGTATTGTATTGTGATTATGTATACATCTATTGGGTAATGAATACGCATCAGTTTTCAAAAAATTATTATTATTGAACAACCAACTAATTCTAAACGTTTTGTTGCCTTTTTGCGGACTAGCGTAAGCGCCGCCAGGAGGAATATGGAGTGCCGTAATTTGCCGACAGCTGACGTAAACTGCTTGTGTGGAGAAAAAAAATATCTATTTCACATCAGTTCAAAGGGTTATTAAATAGATTAATGAAGACAAAAACAAAGTTAGTTTTATAAAAGCACAATATAGTTCTAGTTAGTTATAGTTGTTCCCCCATTAGTTACCGTTTTTATTTTTTCACAGTTAGCAAAAATAAAATGTTCTCAATTTCAGTTTTTGTTATTTCTAGTTGCAGACTAAAAACGGTGGGAATTCTTAGTTTTGATGGGCTAGCATTATTAGTATTTGATCTGCTGACGACTGATCAGAGCCAATCAATAGCACCATTAAAAACATGCGTGTCGGTCAGTTCTCTACCAGAATGTAAGTAAACAAAACGATTCTGTCCTTTGACAGGACAGACGATGATAGAGAGTCACTACGCCCTCCCGTAACGAAACCTGCAGTCAAACATTCCATACAATATTATTATAATAATTCATTTTTGAATGGCGTCTCTGGTATTTTCGCTGCTGCATCAGAATATGACTTCTACTCGGACAGGATCCGTCAACATCTAGATGTTTAAGCTTCTTGGAATAAATCTGGCCTGACTCATGCGACATGCTTGGATGGAGAAAACCCAACCCACACACACACACACACACACGCACACCAACACACACACACACACACACTATCCAATCTGTCTCACACCGTCATGTTAAAAGCGCCGATATCAGAGGAAAATAGGACAGTGAGAAAAACTGCAGTCGGAGAAGATTACCACAGAGGGTTACATAACATATGACACTGATTGAAACCCTTATCTGTAGATATAGGGATGAAATGCTAAACGGAATGGCAGATTTGGTGCACAGTTATATCAATATGTTTTAAAGTGGAGCGATTTGTTCGTGCTGTCAGGCAACCAGCAGCTCCCCACTGTGCAGAACAGAGACCACTTGTTGATGGGGAACCCTTGGATAGTTTCGGTACCGCTAACACTGCTTAAAGGTTTCCTTCGGCGTCAGTTAATGTCCCAAATTAAAGCTCGAGCAGCTGCGGTCGCCTTCAGCGCGCGCGTACACACGGCTGAGGTGTCAAACAAATGAAAGCGCCGACGTTAACTAGCTAGCTTTTAAGTTAGCCCAGGGCTAGCTCCAAGTTAGCTCCTGTGCTAAGGTTACCTCGCTCGAAGAGCCCGCTGAATTTCTGAGTCGTCGAGCCGCGTCCAGGTGTTCCTCTGTCATCTCTGGGAAGCTCTTACAGCACCGTGGGTCGGGAAACAGGGTCCTAGCAAATGGCTGAGCGCATTCCCACTCAGGAATTCAGATTTAAAAGCATCTGGATCTCACTGACGGTATATCCTTTGACCAGGAACTGATGCTGCGTTCAATGTTCTGCGTATAAACCCAATCCGACAACTTTCTTCACAGACTTCGTGGGTGTGAAGTCCTTCCACACAGAAGCTGTTTGACAAATGTGGTTAAGTCAAAGAAGATAAGACAAGAATAGCGGCTTGAGTTTAACTATTTTCAGTAACATTATGTAATAGAAGGTTATTTGGCGATCTCATCAGTTTCACTGGTTTGGCGTTGTTTTCGCTCTGAACGATTGTAAGAACAATGCAAGTTGGAATTCCTACGATTTCAAAAGTTACTTAAATGCGCCATTAAATAAACAGAGATCACTTCCTCCATTGTTTGTTTTCGTCTCTGGTTTTAGCTCAAGCTTTTTTTCATTTCTTTCAACTATAAAGAAATGAGTGACAGATCACCTGTTGTTTTTCCTTGTAGGATGCATGTTACAAATCCAAGGCATATTTTTAAAATGTTTATTTTTCAAAAGCATGTATAAATTTCTTCTTCCTTCATACTAAATCTAAATAAAATTGAGTACCTTGTGATTGTAACTCGACGTAACACTCGACTCAAAAATAGTTTTTAAAAAATTGCCAAATGATTTAAAAGTCATGCATGATTTGACTCACAGTTATGCACTATTTTGTGTTGTTCTTTGTCATAAAGTCTAAATCAAACATATTGTCATTTCCAGTTTGAAAGCAACATGAAACTTATGAATTGTTTTGCAACGCACTCTATATTGTTCTGTCATGTTGCACCTAAAAAAAATAATCAAGATTGCATCATGAAAAAACAAAGAATTTTTTTTCAGATGATTAACTTCTGAGCAGCGCTAGAAACTTTAGTGTCGTGCTCCAATATCAGGCTAACCCAGTTCTGTACTCTAACAGTAACTGTGGGTGAAATAAAACGTATCGCAGCTCAATTGAATTGCATCCAATGGAATATAATTATTTTTGCTACAACTTTTTTTTACTGTATCAGTATCAGTTGGTGGGAAATGCTTGCTGTCTTTGTTAGAAATGGAATTCCCACATTTGGAATCAGAATTCTAAGAAATTCTCTGGATTAATATAAAAAGCAAAACAACTTATTGCTGCACTCAGCCTGAACTGTAGATCTACGAATCACCACCAAGGGGCAGTGCATCACAATAATCCTCAGAACCAAGCTGCGAAATGACCAATTACACGAATAATGTCCTGCTCTCTGTGTATTATACATAAAAGGGAAGTTCTACGATCAAATGTGAATGAAGGTTGATAGTGTCAAGCTCTCCAATGTTAGCCCTTTCATGTATAGCGGTCACTACAGTGGACAGCTTTCTAGAAGCCATTTTCTTGTGTTTCTTGTAGATGTTTATGTTATAAAAGCACAAACACCACTAAAGTGGGCACCAGGGCATCAGGCAACACACTGCCAACTACTGTCCATCTACTACAAGATTTTTTTTTTTTGTTAAATCCAATAGGGCGGACAGACAGAAGTGTATCAGACTAACTCGGGAGTATCCAGTCCTCCCTCCTACTGTGGAAATTTCTTGGAGGTAAAAGAAATATTGTGACATCAAAAAACCCATAAAGACTAATACTACTGATGTATTTTCTAAATAACAATTTTATATTTGGAGAAAATTACTACTGATCACCTGTCCACCGAAGTGGACGTCATGCATCAGTGACAATATTTTGACAGGTATTGATATCAATACTCTTGAGTATAGATCTACAATATGGAACATTTCCAGCAAATATTTTGACTGTAAATAAATTGACATATTGTAGTTCTTAACTTGAACTCCATTGTTACCAATAAGAAGTAACGTTTTTATACTTTACTGGCCAATGGGAGCAGTAGTGACAGTGGAGATGAGGATGATGAAGAAGCAAGATGTTGAGGGACATGAAATAACTGGATATGAAGCACCTACAGATTACAAACCTGTACGCATTCCAAAAAAGAAAAAATAAATTCTGGCCTTAACAGATCAGGAATAGAAGACATTTCCAGTAATAAATATGGGATCATGTCATACCTCAGATACCCAAGGTCAAGAATGCAAGAATGTATTGATCGTAAGAATCAGGTCTTCACCTTGACATCATACTAAGTGTTTTTTCACTTCTTGGAGCAGGCGTATCTTTTACATTTCAAGGCATCTGTAGCTTGTGTGCTAATAAATGAGGGTTCCATCCAAACACGCTCAAGAGTACCGGTGCCATCCCATTGAAACGCAGACCGTTGTCTAAGGCAGTGGTGTCCTAAGTTGGTCCTTGAGGGCCGGCGTCCTGCATGTTCTAGTTCTCTGCCTGGTGGTAACAACTTCCTCCTCGGCATTTCTCCTGAGATCTTCTAATGAGCCACCATTTGATCCAAGTGGGTTGAAGTAGAAAGAAAACTAAGACATGCAGGACGCCGGCCCTCCATGACCGACTTTGGACACCATTGGTCTAAGACACCCCATGAGATCCAGCTGAGGTCTGGGGAACATTGGCCCTACCTCACTGCAGCCAAAACTATCAACATGCAATGATTCAGCCTGCAGACAAAATTAAATACATTTGCATCCAATGTGTTGTTTGCAGCCTGGGTGCTTTGCGCCTTTTCATATGAGATAGCCTTGATTTTTAGAAGTCTGAAACTGAAGAGCCAGTACTGTTATGTTACAGAAAACAACAGAATGCTGAAGTGTCATATTCAACGTTGTTAGTTTTATAAAAATTTAAAATGTCCATAATGAAATCATACTGCTTGAGAAGGAGCCAAAATAAGACTAAAATGAGACCAAGCGGTTGAATGAGAGGGATTGAATTAAAGGATCAGAACATTAGACTAGGAGGAGAGTTGAATACAATGTTCTATATTTATGCATTCTGTTAACTAATGTCAAAATATATTCACAATATAATTTACAGCATTTCAATAGTTGTAAGCGCAAGTTGTCCACCTAAGTGGACACTTGGACAAATCCTACAAAAAAATTACAAAATTTTTTTCCCCACCTTATTTTTATCCCCTGAGAAAATTTATAACACTTGGGAAAAAAAATCCTGACATACAGGATCATAATTCATGCATGAAAGGGTTAGTATCTATATTACCAAGAAAATATAGATATGTTTTCTCCAGATTATTACAAGACAAGACAAGAAGTAAAAACCACAATGAATAAGTTTATCTCTATAGCACAGGGGCGTCAAACTCAAATACACAGTGGGCCAAAATTTTAAATTGAACAAAGCCACGGGCCAAGGTTGAACATTTTATAAATAAATATTGAACAAGCAAGGCTTATATAACTTAAAGTGCAGGCGTGCATAATTGAGTTGCTAAAAATAATGATAAAACATATAAATGGCATATTAAATAAAATTTAAATAAAAATTGAATGCCTCCTTTCTGAGGTAAATGTCAAAATTTGCTTCGTACACAGGCTAATAAATTTGAAAGTAAAATAACATAACAACTATGAATAAATCATTAAATAAACTATGAATAAACCATTCAGGCCTTGGAGTAACAAGAAAAGGTGCATAGAAAACTTATTTATTGCTCATTTTGCGACACACTGATCTACTCTGATGCGGCCAGGCCAGACACCTGGCATCTTTTCTTGGATGCCAGTTCATCAATGTCGGGGCTCAGAGTTTGAGCTGAGGAAACCTTCATTATCGAACAAAGATGTTCGTCAGTCAGACGCCTCCTGTGAGACGTTTTCGTCATCTTCACTGAGGAGAAAAGTTGCTCACATACATACAGTATGTAAACAGATATTCTGTCTCCCACCTGTCCAGAAAAGTTCTATTTTCTGTCTTTCTTTTCGCCATTTTTTGGTAGGGTAACACAGTGACAGCTGTAGTTTGAGGTCGCAGTGTGGTTTGGGGGAGAGATGCGGGGTGCGCCGGGGCTTTCAACCGAAGGAGTGCGCAAGAAGACGGATCACCACCTTCCTAATACATCCATGTCCGCTACCATAAGAGATACTGACACAGAGGAGGAGGCGTGTCTGCCTCTGTCCTGATTGACGCGCCAAAAAAACAGCAGAGCATCATGGGATTTGTAGTATAAGCGGTGAATGGGGAGTCAGCGTTGCCACCGTATAATACCGGCGGGCCGGCTCTAATATTAATTTGAAATTGCTTCGCGGGCCAAATATAATTACACTGCGGGCCAAATTTGGCCCGCGGGCCAGAGTTTGACACCTATGCTATAGCATATTTCAGCGACAAGGCAGTTCAAATCGCTTAATACGATTAACACAATTAAAAAGTAACACAAAACAAACCATTTTATTAAGGTCAGAATTTGAATAGAGGTAATTAGAAGCTGTAATACAGTCCAGAATTAATCTATTTTTCAATTATTATTATTATTATTAAAGGTGGGTGGGTGCAGTCTCTTGTTTAATGTTAATTAACTTTTATTTGTCATTATTTTGTACAAATCAGTTTTAAATTTGACATAATTTTTCTTGTCAAATTTGTCAACAAAAAAAAAAAGAAATGATTGATCATGTAAAAGCAATCAATAGGATAAAACAGAGGAGAGTTAGTACACGCAATACGAGCCATAATCAAAGGTTGTTAGATGCTGCTTAGAAAAACAAAGTTATTTTCTGCTGCTTGTTCAAAGTAAGTGTTAAGTTCTAACATGCATCGCAATAGGAGGAACAACAAGAAAATAACTGGGCTGACCTGCTCCAGACTAAGGAGCAGGAAAAACTTTGAATTCTAGAATGAACTTCATTAACCTGTTTTCATCACAACTCTGATGTCACAGGGACTAAAAACTGTACACAACAAAAAAGGGAAGAGGGTTTCTGGTTGGTGGTGGTAATCAGGCCCAAGCCTGTTTGGAGCCCTAAGCAGATTTTCATTTGGGGCCCCACATACCAACATGTCAACACCAGATGCTCTGTCATTCCTAAACCACTTTAGCTGTGCAATACGCCTACTATCGTTTACCATTAGCGTCATTCATTCATTTTTAGCTGATTTGCTGAATATGAATGAGCTGGTTTGTACAACTGCATATTAAAGCCATAGTAGATAGCAAAAAAAGAAGGAGGATATTTCCACCGAAAAATGAAATCTGCAATTTTGACATTCAACTCAGAAATTGTCTAGAGAAAACAAAGACATTTTTGAGCTTGAAAAGTTGAAAATCTGCTAGAAAATTACAGAAATGTCCTTGTTTTTTCAAAATTTCTGAGTGTTTTAGCAGAAATTGACTCTTTATGCTTTTCTTTCTATTTACAACTCCCCTAGTATGTTTAGGATAAAAACATTTTCAATAGTTTATTTAATTGTGTTTCGTCTAGCTGTTCAAAAACATCGATTTTACATAATGCTGCCCCTTTAATCTGTGTGTGTGACACATGCTTCAGTAGATTCAAGGAAACGTTGGTAGCAAAGACAAAAGACGATAAGGGGAAAAACATGTTTACAGAGTTTAAATATGATGGAAAAGCTGGAAGCAGTTCCACAAATCAAGAAAAACTCTCCTCGTCTCTTTAGCTTAGTAGGAATATTTTCTTATCATTCTGCTCGCTTTGAAAAAGCAGCCTTGTTCCTGTTTATAACACAGCGCTCTGTCCTATAGTAACCTCTGCTTGTGACTGTTGTCAACTCATCCTGTCACATTAGCGCCTCTGGCCTTGTTTCATTTCTGAGAGGAAACACCCTCTCTCTCTCTCTCTCTCCTTCAGGCCTGCTCTTTGGGCCCTCTTGTTCAGCCTGTAATTGAAGCATGTCCACAAAAATCAGACCAGGGGTCTTCTTTACTGAAAACAAAACGAGACGTCGAGCACGATGTGAAGAGGCAGTGCAGGAAAGCCACAGCTCCAGTGTTTGGCTTTGAAGCTGCTCCCGGTTTCCTCTCAGCGCTGCCTTCCAGCCGAGCGCAACTGGAAATACCGAGGCGATAAGCATGCAGATAGAGCTGCAGCTGCAGCAGCAGCAGTTGCATCACAGTTCACGGGTAATTACAGGATTGAAACCTGTCTGCAACATATATATATAGATATATATAGATATATATATATGTCTTAATCTGCAGGCTCGCTGGAGGGGCCTTGATGTGGTTACCGTGGCACCCACTCTGCTGTAATCCATGCTGCTGTTATCCAGCTCTGCAGGAAAATCAGTTTGCGGCTATCATGGAGAGAAGGTGACTAAAAAAAAACCCAAAAACAACAGCAAAAAGCTGAACGCTACTGTGTGGCTAGTTGATGTGGTAAAGAGGGAATCTTGGTGGATTAGTAAGACATCATTTTAAAGATTGTTGTTGAGATTGATAAGAAACTACATCCATCCATCCATTTTCTTCCACCCTTATCCCATCGGGGTCAGGAGGGGCGCTGGTGTCTGTCTCCACCTGTCAACAGGCGAGAGGTGGGGTCACCCTGGACAGGTCACCAGTCCGTCGCAGTTGATTAGAAATTGATTTTTAAAATATTTTTATTGTACTGGTTATGCGTGACTGTGAAGTGGAAATAAAATGGTAGATGTCTTTTAAAATATTTAACATACAGTGTGTAAAATAAGCATTGAACACCACAGTTGTTCGTATTACCAGCTGATATTCATTTGCACTGACCAGGGAAAGAATGGCTTTCTGATCACTGATAGGTTTCAGCTGATGTCTTTGCTTTTCATGCATTTTTCCACCTTCTCTTCCTGCATGTGTTCAGCACTTTTTTACCTGTATTGTTTTACATTACTCAAGAACACATCACTTAATTTCTGAACTTGTATTGGTTTCTTTCTTTGCATGGATTACTTGGGTTGTCACAAACGCTTGGAGAAATTTCATGTCAGTAGCACCTGTAGAAATATGTTTACTGTGAAAAATGATGTGTTCAATACTTATTTTACCGCCGTGTATAAAAATCTCCACCAGTGTTGCTCTTTGTCACCGATTATTTTCATTATCACTATGTACAGAATTTGTAAGCACAGTCAAAGTGTTGCCAGAATCTGTTTTGATGGCATCAGGATTAGGTTTCTGCTTTTTGCTTTACCTCTTTTTTTTTTTTAATTGGTGAAGTATGTATATGATATGATTAGCTGGTGTATGTGCAACCCACCACTTCTAGTGCTAATGACTCAGTCCTTACTCAGGTTAGTAAAAATCTAGTTGTGGCAACAGCTGCAATGAAGAGTTTGTGATAAATGGCAGAGTCTTCAAGGGTCACTACTGAGAAAAGTTGAGAAACTTTCCTTTGCAGAAACATTTTTCATCTGACAGTTTCCAAGTGTGAGTGACATGGTAAGGTTTTATCACACTATCTGAATTGGATTTACATCCAGACTTTGGATAGGCCACTCAAAAGATCCATTTAATTTTTTTTTTTACCAATTCAGACTAGCCTTGCTGGTGTGTTTTGTATTGTTGTCCTGTGATTGTGCATAAGGACCTGTAGTCAGACTTTCTTCTGTACGGTTTTCAGAGCAAATTTCAGGACTCCATCAATTGAGTTGTCCAGGTCTTGAAGACGCAAACCCCACTCTACCACCATGTTTGACTGTCATGATATTCTGTTTCTGAAAAGCTCTTGGTTTTGGGTCAGATGTAACATGACACACACCTTCCTAAAAGTTCCACCTCATCTCTGCAAATTTTGAAAAAAGATCTTGGGGTCATTTTTGCCACAGTGTGTGATGGGCCCTTTTGGTCAAGCAGTGGTTTTGATCTTAGAATCTTCCCACAGAGAACTTTTTTTTTTCTTTCTTGATAAATCTTCAATCCTGGTCCTAATTGACACAACTGAGATCCTTGGAGCTTTAGAAGTTGTTCTAGGTCAGTGCTTTCCAACTCCACTCCTCAAGATCTACCATTTTGTTACTTGCAGACACATCCTTTCACTAACACATCTGACTCAAATGATTGAACTTCTTCAGCTCTGCAGAGGCCCAGCAACCAACCATCCATTGTTCCTCACTCCAATAATTATTCTATACAGGTTGAACAGTTTAGACCTTTTTGAAGAAGCAAAGGATCCAGACTCTTTGCTTCATCCAAAGGGTCTGGACCCTCAGCTATTCAGAAACAACTGCCTCCTGGAGCCGCAGACTCTGTTGGAGTCTTAGATAGCTAACACTTGGCCATGACGTATGTAATCCACCAGCTCAACTCGAAATAAAGTTACCCTATGAAGCTTTCTGGAAATTGCTTGTACTGTAAACAATCATCCCCAACTACAAAGAGAGAAGTGCCAAACCAAACAACATCTTTGCCAGCAATAAAATGTCTTAAACATTCCTCTTGGTCTGACTTTAGCTGCTCAATATTTGGAAGTTTGGCCAACATGGACTGAATGGCTTAGTTCACTTCCTCTACTGCCATTGCCAAACTACAACCCTGTACATATAGGCAGACTGCAATTCTAAAACAGCACAGAAAATTATCATCATTCACAACTACTGTTTACTGATAGGCTCGTAAAGAATGAAATAATTATTTGAATACTCTTTTTATATGTATTCTAAGGTTATCTTTGTCCGATATTAAAATTTCTTGATCTGTAACATTCAAGTGTGACAAAGAAGCAAAAATAGAAGAAATCTGGAAGGGGCAGGAACCTTTTCACACAGATGTGTGTGAATATACAC
The DNA here is from genome assembly GCF_003331165.1 of Xiphophorus hellerii. NCBI lineage: Eukaryota > Metazoa > Chordata > Actinopteri > Cyprinodontiformes > Poeciliidae > Xiphophorus > Xiphophorus hellerii. The sequence goes on along the minus strand of NC_045691.1, from coordinate 31,527,042 downwards.
ATACATACAGATTACACAATACACCATTGGTCATTTTTATTTTTGCAAATAGGAAAATAGCATATTTAATATTAAAAAAAAAAAAAAACTAAAGAAAAACATGTGTATCCGAGTGTGCATATATGCGAGTGTGTGTATACGTCTATAAATGTATAAATTTTACAAACACATACTACACGCAGGCAGGTTATCTGCTCGACAAGATACACAGGCGTGGGCGGGATAAAAAGAGAATCTGATGATGATTAGAGCACAGGTCTGGATGTAGGTCAGTAGAAGCAGCCTGGGGAGGCTCAGACACAAAGACAGCTCCAGTTCAGACGGATCAGCACGCCTGCCCCGTCTGTCTGTTCCACCGCCAGCTTCTGTTTGCACTGTGAAACCTGGGGAGTACGCTAAATGCTATGGGAGACAGAGGTGACGATGGCTGCTGTGTTAAATGGCTGCTACACGAGCAAGGGCTGTACGTCTGAGCCTGATCCAAAAGCACCGATGTCTGCTGAGCTTATGCTAGATTAGTCTAGCTAGTTTTTAGTAGTAAGTGCGTGTGCTGGTTCCCCCCAGACGAGCCAGGTGTGTAAAAGTTTCCCACTTTCGTGTGTGCAGAGGGTTGTTGTGAAGCACTGGTAGGTCGAAAAGCACCAACGTGTTGAGATCCAAGAACAAATGTTTTAACCTTCTGTAAAAGCATGTGGTTTTGTTTTGGTTTCGCATTTGATGGTTCCAATACAAAACCCGGAAGAGCCGATGGCGGCTCAGTTCTTCAAACACAAGTGCACTTAAAAACCAGCAGTTTTAGCTTATTGGTTTGTGAATGGGCAGAGTAGGAGTCATAATCCCAAACTATGAACTGTCCTACATTCCACACACTGATCACGCTACAATCAAGCTTTACAAAATGGACCAAACAGTTCTCAAGGAACACGACTAAATAGCTTAATGCACTGATTGAAAATCCTCTTTGAATTAACAAAAAAAACATGTATTATATCAAGGCAACAAACTGTACATGTGTTATCTTGTCCTTTGTATTGCATACACATTATAGTATTCTAATGAGGCATGGGCCAGTATGAGACTCATGGTTTAACTATAAATAAACACCATATTTCATGGTAGTAACACAAATATCTTGAGAAAAACCCATTTATTTCAAGCAGCATCCCAGCTGTGGTGAATACACCTTGATAAGAGTAATGAACAATGCTGCTTCAGCTTCCACACCAAGTCTGATCTTTTTCTCTTTTTGTTTCCAAGACATTTACATTTGTCTTTTTGATCAGTATGAAAAAAAAGAGTTGCCTTCAATAAGCCAGCTGACTGGATATGTACAGCAACAGGTGGGGGAAGGGCAGCACTGCTTTCCTGTACTCTCCACATGGTCAGAGAAAACTCCAGTCACCCCAACACTTTGCCTGGTTTTTCATGAAGGGTGCATGCCCACCGGCCCTATTCAGTCCGCTTTACTCAAACTCCAGTCCGTTTGCCTAGAATGTCCGGTTTGTTTGGGTAGGTGTGAATATGTAATCGAACTGTGATGCAAACTCTCGTTCGCCTACAAACCTAGGTCTCTGTTCGTTTAAAGTGAACTCTGACATGGTTCGAATTCATATGTGAATGCCAAGTGGACCAGAGACCCCTCCAAAAGCAAGAAGCGGACTACAGCGCAGGGCATTCTGGGTAAATACAAATAGAACAAACCTGTGAGTCTACCGCTAGCAGTTTTGTCTTTTTGCTAGATGTAGCTGCTAAAATCTGACGCCACTCCATTTTTTGTTTGCATTTCGTGAAGGAGGAAGTTGCGCTCAGTGTCTTCTTTGGAGGTTTTCTTGTTGTTTCCTTCAGTGATACTGAATACAACGCCACCACGGGCGAGGGGAGGAACAGGTTTTTCAAAGGGTTTGGTTCGATTGACACAATGCAGTGTGAAAGCGAACCGCAGCAGCTCAAAATGGAACAATGTTACCGTTTTGGTCCCCAATCGAACCGAGTCCACCGGACTATTAGGTGTGAAAACACCCTAAAAGCACTTTAAAATCATAGAAAATAGTTTAGCTGATGCTCCTTTGCACTGAAAAGAGTCAGTTGTGGTAGTTTAAACATCTGATGAGGTTGTCTCCCTCTGAAGGCTTTCTGGGTACGACCCACTGAGGAAACCCTGTGTATCAGAGGTAAGTATATGGTATACCCTGACACCCTTACCTGGCCCATGCCTAATGCTAATCCACACGATTGGACAGATGTTAGCTGCTTTTTCATCTATTTAAACTACTAGCTTTTGTTGCTGCTAAAATCCAACATAATGATGGTTACAATAAGTGCTACTGTAATAAAGTAAGAGCAGTGTTTCATGTCACCGTTGCACCAACGGGCCCACCGGTTCTCGAGGCCACAGAAGTCGGCTGCACACTGATCTGCCGGTAACAAGGAGCTTATAGACGGTCACGCATCGAGAGTGTCGCTTTCACTCTCCTGCGGGACCGGAACAGGGATTTCTGGTTTGGCAACCTCCCTGTTGGGAATCACAGTTAAATATGAGCAGTCATCGGACAACAACACAACAATGGGATGAAGACAAGTTGGTGATCATGGCAAAAGGCAGCGATCAAGAGATTGGGCATACAGATCCAGATAAAGTGGCTCATGATTGGGTGAATGCTTCGAAAGGCCAGCGTTGATTGCATAAAATACTAACTTGGGAATTTCTGCACAGATTTACATAATTTTGAGCGAAGCCCAGAGTTTGGTACAATTCGATTGTCTCTGAAATGCGACGGCAGCTCCGAACCGCGTCTTCTGCTTTGCTGTTCATACTTGCATCCAGGACAGAACGCTGCCACAAGGAGCGTAACCATCCAACCCTTGTGACTGGATCACATGACACCAACCGGGACACAGAAGAGGAAAACGTTAGACGCTTCTTGTGCACGTGAACCCTGAAATTTGGCTTCAAGGAAGAGGGACAACTGGCAGATGTAAAGACGAGAAATTATACAACTACAGATGTTCCCATTATTGGTTAGTGTCCCTCTTCCTAAAGCGGCTGGGAGTTCCAGGCTCCAGGAGCAGCAGTGCAAGCAGTGGCTGGAAGAGGGGCCTCTGGAAGACTGTCTCCTGTGATGTGCGTGTGAATGACAGGAAGTCTTCTCTCGGCTCAGTTTTTCCTGAGGTGGCTGATTGCTCTGTATAAGGTGAACTCCTCAGATGCGACGATTGACAGGAGAACGGCGGAGAGGAAGAGAAAGGAAGGAAACCAGAAGGGGCCGGGGGGAAACAACAGCCAGCTCTCCGGATTCTTCGGAAAGTTCTGCTTGTGAAAGCACCAAAAAGTCCTGAGGGAAGCCTGAGCCCCAGACCTGGTTCGCACAGGCCCAGAGCGGTCACACAGTGGTCCGGATCACCCTGCTGGGCCGGGAGCTGCGGTGGACCTTCGTGTGTTTGCTTAAATGGTCGCTGCGGGCAAACTTCTTCTCGCACAGAGTGCACTCGTATGGTTTGACGCCCGAGTGAGAGCGGCGGTGGCGAGACAGCTCGTCCGATCGGGAGAACCTGGGCGTGTGAGAGCAGGAGGTCAGGGTGAGGAAGATGTTACACAACTTAAAGCAGTAGAGTTTACAGACATTTGGAAAAGCGTGGCATGCACTTGTATTCAACACCTGAGTCAATACTTTGTAAAATCATCTTTTGCTCCAATTCAAGCTGTAAGTTTTTTTTCTCCATCACTTTAGCAACTATACAGACCTGAAATTTTTACTCATTTTTCTTTGCAGTAATGCTAAAACTCAGATTGTGAGAAGTAAAAAAAAAAAAAAAAGCTTCGCTACAGCATGACCCTGCCACCACCGTGTTTCACAGTGGGTGTGATATGTTCAGGGTGGTTTTCCTACACAAATGCTGCAATTGTGGTCTTATCTAACCAGACCCCAGCCTTTTAACATGTTAATATTCAAGTAATATAACCAAAACGTAAATACTGAGGAAAGGATCCTTTATAAAGAAATTTTTTAAATGTAATTATAACCAGGATAATCTTTTCCATTTTTGTTAGATTCACTTTTATTTATTTTTACTTAAAGATTTATTTTAAAATAAAATCCTCTTTTCCTTAATTTCTTTTGAGCACAAAAATAAACCAAGCAAGAACAAACACCATTCAGTGTGTCTGTTCTCACGTGGTTTTAGGGTCACATGACCAGCCATACGTCAGCGACTTAATAGACAGCTGCTGCTTACATGGCTGCTGCTCACCGGGCTGGGAAGGAGACGCCGGCCATCGCTGCTGTGCATGTATCATTGTGCATTAAAACCTTCACCGGATCACACAGTATGACAAGTGGGAACTGGCCAGGTCCCTGTTTCCAGAACCTATTTCAGATCCAGTTCCAGATCCTGATCCTGATCCACGATTCTGATTGTCTGTTGCCAAGTGGACCAGACTGGCGAGCTAAACCATACAGCGAATCAAGAGATACGTCACATCCTGTCAACTCCTTCCAATTTGGTAGTTGACATTCAATATATAATTAATCAGAGACTGACGGATGTAGAGGACTCAGTAAAAGATCATAAATGTTGGGTCCTAATTATGGTTTGCAGCTTCTGTCATTTTGCTTCCTGATTTCTAAGAATTTTTTTGGTTTAAACCATATAAACCCTTCTTGTGCTGTAAAATGAATGCTGAACTTGTTTTTTTAGCACTAACCATGGAAATTTTAGTTCTGACAATGTAACAATAGTAGTATAACTTTATTCATAAAGTTTACCAATGAAGAATAGGAAAGCTCAACATAAAATATGGAAATGTTGATTTAGGATCAATTAAACATAATTAGCCTAATTTAATGACAAATTAGCAGCTAACTGATCGCTTATGCGACTAAGAATGACTCAAATAGGCAGCAGGTGGCTACACTAATCTGTCTAATCAACATTCATTTGCAGACAGATGTTAAAGTGATTCTTTCACTAACATTGCTGAAATATTTCCTCTGCATACAGTAAATATTTCTGCACTGGGTAAAAGAAGGCTTATGTTCACTCTGCTCCCTCATCCTGGTACTTAACACAATAAACTGCAACAGACTGAATTCATCCCGATTCAATGACATGTCCGTTCTTTTTCAAAGCTTGTCGTTTTCTTTTAACTGCGTCATTTTGTGTAATCTCAATTGAGTTTTTTTTCCTAAATCCTGGTAAAATAAAGGTTTAATAGTAATAATAATAAAAAATCTCATACAGTGCCTTGCAAAAGAATAATATACAATGTGAACTTTTCCCCATTAAAACTACTCTCCATACTGGTCACTTTTACAGTGTCCAAAGTAGATTTATATACTAAGAAATTAAAACATAAACAAGAAAATAATAAAATATAAAATACTGTCATGGTCTAATGAGGTATATTGACTCCATAGATTGAGGTATCATTACAAAGATAATATATCTTTTTTTTATTTTATTTCATATATTTACATATGTACTGCCTGTTTAGAAGGATTTCTATGGATGGTTGATTGATGCTAGTTGCTTATGCAAATTGACTTTTGAGAGAAGGGTAAGACTATGTCAGACTGCTTTTTCTTCCAGGTACTCCTTTTCATTTAAAACTTTTGTTCACATCAACATGTTGAATTTTTATCTTTTCCCTCTGTTTTATGACTCTGCATGTCATTCTGTTGTATGATATTTTAATGCTTTCTGAACAGGTCGCTGTTGAAAATGAGAATTTGTTCTCAATCAACGTATCTGGTCAAATAAAGGTGAAATAAAAATAAATAAAAGGTTTGTTTGACACGCTGCACTGGTGTTAATAGATATTGATGTGTTAAAATGGCCCAGTTAAAGTCCAGACCCAGACCCATTTGACAAGGACTTAAAACTCCTGTTTTGAGTTTTTTAGTTCTGCTTTCATCCAAGCTGACTGAGGTAGAGCTATTGTGAAGAGAGCAATGGTAACATCTAAACAGGTTTAAATGCGTCGACCTCCAACAATCAGGAGGACTTTGTGCTATAACTGAAGGAATCTTATCTGAGGTTGACGTACTTCCAGCCGCAGTCTGGCCAGCTGCAGGTGTACGGCTTCTCCCCTGTGTGCCGGCGGAAGTGGGCCTTAAGATGACTGCTCTTTGTGTACATCTTCCCACAGCCTGGGTGGGAGCACTTGTGGACCCTCTCGGTGGGCGACGCCCTGTTTGCCCGGGGGGGCGCTGCCTTCAGGAGGGCGGCCCCTGGACTGCCCCCCACTGCTGTGATCTCCAGAGTCCTTGTAGTGATGGGCAGAGGAGCGATCTTCACATACTTCTGGTCTGCTGATTTGTTATCGCTGCTGAGTGGCAACAGGCTGCTGGTGGTGGGTGTGGAGGACACTTGGGGGGCCACCAGGGTGAGATTTGGAGCGGTAGCGCCCTGGAGACCCATGACCAGGTGAGTGAGCCAGATGCCGCTCGGGGCTGACGGAGGAGAGCCGGCGGGGGCCTGAGGCTGGGCCAGAGGTAACGGCTGCAGCTGGAGAACCACCGGAGCTCTGAGGAGCATGGGCGGGGTCACCGTGGCTGGAGGAGGGCTTGAGTGACTAAGAGGAGACGGGTCAACCTGGACAGGGGCGTGTTTCTCTTTCTCTTCCTCGGGGGTCTCTGAGGAGGAAGTGCAGAGGGAAGCACCAACTAATGGCTCACTTTTAGTCTCTGTTGATGAAGCCGAGGGTACGGAGGACGACGGAGAATCTTCCTCTCTGCTGCTCCTCATGTCCGCCCTCACCTGCTCCATCTTCTCCTTCAGAAACTCCTCTATGTCCTCCAGGGTGGGAGAGAACGGCGAAGATGGGCGGAAAGAAAACTCCGGCATCCGAGGCTCCTGATAATCCGCTCCCCGGTCGTCCGTCGCGCCTCGATAAACCAGCCGGCTGCTGCCTTCGCTCTCGTCCTCCTCCTCCTCCTCCTCTTCTTCGGGGCTGGAGCCGTGCAGGGCCCCCTGCTGGAAGGCCCCGGGGCTGTCGCAGGAGCGCAAGCACACCGCATCCTCCTCTGAGAAGGAGAACAGGCTGCTGCTGCTGTCCCTGAACAGCTCAGACTCCACAGTCAGTGTTCTGCTGCTGAGGGACACCATTGAGAATAAAAAAAAAAAAACACCCGGGGCAGGAAGTCACAGAAACCTGCAGGGAAAAGAGTCACAGAAAGATTTCAGTGTCCTGGTGGCTGTAAAAGCAAACATTCACTCAAATTGAAGACAATGACATTACTGAAATGGGACGTTTCTTCACAGCTGATGAGGGTCTGAATTGTTCCAAAAAACATGACAGCAACACTTTATAGGAGCTGCAGGAACTTCTTTAACAGCAATTGTGTTCTAGTATTATATATAATTAGTATTATGTATGTGTTTATATATATATATATACTGTATATATACACATAAACAAAAGTAAGGATAGTATACAGTACTGTACAGACAGTGCAGACATATCCCACTAGGTTATCGAATCTTTATCATGGTACAATTCTCTCTAACAGATTTTTACAGGATCAAAAGTTTACATCCCAAACATCTGCTGAATCAGATTGTTTCAGATGTGCCTGGGTTACGTTCAGTCAACATGCACAATGCGTTATATGGCTCTTATTAGTTTTTCCTCCAAACTCAGAGGGTGTTCTTACTTTCAACCATGACTGAATGAGTTTGCGTCGAGCTAAACTGACCGTAGCTAAGTGGGCTACAGTGACAGCGGGAGATTTTGGAAGTTCGTTTTGCCTCGTTGGCAACTCAGACAGGAAGTTTTGAACGAGAGCCACCTACAGGACTTTCTAGTTACATGACTCATTGGTGAACCTGTAACATTTTGGCTTAGCTTCCAACAGATCAATACGCTCATCTAAAATGGAGACTGTTTTGGATGAAAGCACACGCCCCCTCCTCTCCTACTGCTCCTCCACCCTTAACCCTCTCCGTACAGATCAGCATAGCCAGCTATGATTACAGTGGGAAGCTGCTTATGAGTCGGAATGGTTGTTGTTGCTGCTGTCAGACAGCCGGGGCACATGTTGCGGCAGGGCCTGCGTGGAGTTGGGGAGGGGGAACACGGCCCGCAACGACGCGCCCACGAGCATATGGTAAAGCAACCGCAGCTACGGTAAAAACAACAACAGGGGGCCAGAGTCGAAAGCTGGGGAGAAAACCGAGCAGAGTGCAACTGTCTGACGAGGAGAAGCCATCCGCGTGGTTACACAGCGGAGGAATCCACGAGTTTCAAGTTCGGCTGGGTCAAAAAGGGGGGGAAAAAAACACACAGCTCTATTTATACTCCTGCTAGTCTCCAGGAGAGCCGAGCAAGAGTCCCCCGGCCGCCCCAGCTCAACCTACCGTGTCTTACCGGAAGGAGGCTCGGCAATGCGTCGACCTCTCTCCGTCTTCTCGCTGTTTTCTGCTCTCCTCCGTCGTGTTATTGTCGCCCCACGCTCACATCCCGTCCTTGCCACGGGTCCATGTTGGCATTCCTCTTCCACACGTCACGTGACCGCATCGCTGCACAACTCAGAGGCATGGGTCCCGTTCCGCGGCTGTGATTGGTCAAGCGCCACGGAGGCTCGCCTTAAGAGGAAGGCTCTGATTGGCTGCTGTTCGATAAAGTCTGACTGCCATGTGTTACCCAAATGCAGGCTGAAAACCTAAAGATAATGAGCGAAGTAAAGTAAAAAAACTGTAGCTGTCGTTATGGCGGGGTTAATGAGCTAAATAAAAATGACAATACTAATGTAAACGGAAACCATGTTCCAGACTGTTCTCCAAGACCAGCGCAACCAACAAATAGGTTACTGGAGTAGCTCTCTCTCTCTCTTTGTGAATACAGTAAATGTTACTGTCACCTTCAGGCCTCTGTTTTCTTGTCTGTGTCTCCAGCATGACAAAAAAGGGGGATAACATTTTGACTCATCACACTTCATACTGATTAAACATGATTGATAGATTAGTCTTCACCAAACAGAGATTCTTTGAGGGTGTTTTCACACCTCATAGTACAGTAGACTGTTTGGGGACCAAAATTGCAACATTTGTTACATTTTCAGCTGGTGTGGTTCACTTTCACACTGTACTGTGTGAAACGAACCAAGCCCTTTGAAAAACTTGTTTACCCCCTCGCCTGTGTTGGTGCTGCACTAGCAACCACTGAAGGAAATGACACAAAACCCTCTGAAGAAGACACTGAGCGCAACTTCCTTCGTCACAATATTGTGAGCATAAAAAATGGAATGCCGTCAGATTCTAGTGGTCGTGGGATTTTTCTTTCGTCTTTGGCAAAAGACATCGAGCCGTTTATCCCACTAGCATTAGACGAGCATTTGCTTTGATTGTATTTACCCAGAATGCCCCACGCTATAGTCTGCTTCCTGCTTTTGTAGCGGTCTCCAGTTCGCTTGGCGTTCACTCGAACCACACCAGAGTTCACTTCAACCGCACCAAGACCCCGGTGTGTAGGTGGATCAGAGTTTGATTACATATTCACACCTCCCCAAATGAACCAGACGTTGTAGGGAAACGAACTGGACTGATTAACACAGACTAAACAGGCCTGGATTGAAGGCTCCCTAAAACACCCTTAAAACACAAAAAGGACATTTTCAGCATTCCTGAAAAGTGCTACAAAAATCTAATCTACCAACTATCGCAAATCTCACTGTTTTTGCCTCTTTGGCAACCCAGGCAGGAAGCTTAGAGTGAGGACTTTCTTGTTACAGGACTCATTGGTGAAGCTGCAACATGAATGCAGCGATTTTATTTAACAGATCTGTTTAAATGGATCAATACGCTCATCTAATTACGGACACTATTATTGATGAATGTTACATATAGCCCATATTTCATGGGCTATGTGTAACGTTACACCCTATTATCTACCATTGGGAACACAACGCTACCATTTCAGACATATCCCTTTAAGAGAGGACACATTTAATCCAAACGAATATTCTGGGTTTTTTTTTTGTTGTCATAACTTATGACTACATCAATTCAGTCCTTACGGCTCTACTTTCTGTTACTGAGCCCTTCTGCAAAAGTACATACAAAGTATTTATACGCATGCAATTGACTATATTTTACCCTATATAGACAAATAATGAAAGAAAGTAAACCTTCATGAGAACAAGGTATTAATCCGTAAAAGCAGATAATCTGTATGTAAATATGGACTGAATTTCTAGTACATTTCTGGTCATACCGACCTCTCAAAGAGGTTTACAGCCACAGCCACAGTTGTCCAGTCTAACAAAGTTTATTTTCAAGTTAACTCAGTTTTGCTCCTCCAGCCACCAGGAAAATAATGTATGTGAGCTTGTTGGGAAAAGAAGAACTAATTCACACACGTCTTCAGATGTCTCGATGCTCAATATTCTTTGACTGAACATATCTATTAATATTTTGAAGACCTACAGAGGTGCAGTTTACCAAAACAGTGAGGTGGAATTAAAAAGCTTTGTAAAGATAATATAACAAACACAGTATATTCCTCTCTGCAAATTTCGGTGGTTATGGAGGAAGGTTGATTTTGTATCTACTGAATTTTTCTGTGTTGATTTGACTGTATGTTTTGGATCACATCTGTGTTGAGGACTGTAGCGCCTCCTCTACCCCAAGTTAACTTATTTTAATGCTTTTCACGCATCTTCATCAGTGCTATCCACAAATCTGTCAATTAACTCTTAGCTCCTTGGAAAAAAGCGAGGGCAAATCAAATATTCTTCAAGAATATTTGCGGTGTGAACGTGTGTACCAAGCATAGCTTCAGAAAGTAACTTTTTTCCCTCCATTCTTTACAGCATTGGTCCCAAATAATCTATGGAAATAAACAACAGCCTTTTTGAAACGTCTTTACCAGATAACACTTAGAATGTGTTTTTAAAAGGACTGTGCAAAGGCGCCCTCTGGTGGTTCAGTGGAGCCAAAAGCAGCCACACTTTCAAAAGCAAATTAATAGTTTAACCTCATGGCTAAACTATAACGAATAATCTGTTCTAGGAAAACAGAACTTAGAAATGAGAAAAACATTAAATAGAAAACAAGCGGTTTGTGGATTGAAATTTACTTTAACTCTGTTTCTTGACACTGCATGGAGCTAATGTCATGCCTTTGGACAAAAAAAAACCCAAACAAACATGACATTATAAGCAATTTAATATTTCTATTCAAGATACTTTACAAACCATGAGAAGTGCAAAATTAAAGTTTAGTACCAAAACAAACTGTGTGCAAAGTCTTTACCAGTAACACGTTTGTTGTGTTTTGTGTAATAAACATTTTTTTCAGATTTGTTTTTACATGTCTCTGTGGTATGCTGCAACTGCCATCAAATCACTTCACGTACTTTAAAGACATCAAATTAATGTGACGGGTCAGCATCTCCTGTGTTGATCATTTTTTCTGCTATTCCCTCCGATATGTTGAACATAACATTTGGGCCAAAGTGACCCAGATCATCAGATGGTTCATATTCTTTTCATCTTATTAAGTTTTTGGAAAACCTAATTATTCCGCAAAGTGTTGAAGACAAATTGTCTGCTGAAGCTAATTTGCAATCTGACTTTTCAGCAGCCGTGTTCTCAGCAGCAGTTTCCTCATGTGAGACCATTCATAGATTGGTCTTTACCTTTCTACACAATTCTGCTCAATTCTCATCTCCCTTCAGAGCTCCGTCTGGGATTTCTCCCATTGAGCTAGATTCCTCAAGTAGGATTTCTACCAGGCCAATCAGCAAACAGAAGAAGTTGCAAACAATGGCGTTGATTGTCGCTGCCGTTTTAAAATTGTAAAGTCTGCCTGTAGTTTCAGCAGTGGCGGAAGTGAATTAAGCTGTGTTGACCACCCTTGTAAATATTTAATTAACAGCAGCAGCCATGTTGTTCAGCTTAGCACTTCTCTCTCGGCAGTGGAGGATGGTTGTTCACAGCGCAGGCAACTTCTGGCAATCTTTATACTGATAAACAGGTGCATTGCATATGTCAAGTCTTAGCGATTGGGTAAAATTTTAAATGTCAGCACCATCTTCCAATAGTTTCTCAGTAGACGAAGGTCCAGGCTCCCATGTTTTTGGGTCAGATCATTTCAAAGAGCTGCTCAAAAGACTTGCTCACATAATATTCTTACAGCAGTAAAAAACCGAAGTCACAGTTGCCAACAGAAAACATTTGGCCTTTTACAGGTCCTGAAAAGACCAGTTGATTTTCAGAACTCTGCCATTCAAAGAGCACAGATATCCTTTACTGGGGATATTTCAGCGTCCTTGCTCACTCTGCCAGAGAGCGCCGACCCATGAATGTCGTGTTAGAATAACTAAACCCCTTCAGGTGGCACCAACCGCAGGCTTCAGACTGCTGGCAGTGGAAAAAGGTGTTGTAAATGAATTAGTAAATTATTCTTGAATTGACTGAGATTCTGGTGAAAGCTGATCCCTACGAGCCAAGCAGAGCATATGGATGAGAAGACTGCAGCATAATGCAGCACACAAGGAGTGTAAAAATTCCTGTGTGGTTCCTTAGCAACAGTGCACAGCAGGGTCTCACTCGCTATCACTCCTCACGCAGAAGAATATTTTAAAAACTTATTTGACACATGGCTGTGCAGTACAGCATGTGCTGTTGAGCTTTAAGTTCTGCAAATGGAGCGAGGACTTAGCAGAAATTCATTAATGGCCATCAATGATCAGATCTAAGGCTTCATATTCCATGAAGCTATAGATGTTCAAATATCAAAATAATGTACAGCCTGGTTGATGCCTATTCACACAGACTGTGCTGAGGGTAATGCACTTGCTGTAGGTTAAATAATTGCCATTATTTTAAGGAAATCAGTTTTCACTTTGACATTTAAGGGGTTGTTGAACTTATTTGGTTAAAAAAAAAGTCACATTTTGTTGATCTTGATTGGTTTGTAAAATCGATAAAAATGGCAAAACGTCAAAGGGGATACTTTCTATAGATGCTACAAAAGCAGATTACTTTCATACTTGTAAAACCTAGAAAACAACTTTTCACTTTTCTTTCTTCTTCTTCTTCACAACTACTACACTCCTTTAATCTTAATAACAGGGTTTCGGCAGGTTTCACCGACTCAAATTTAAGACATTTTTTTTACGACCACTGTGAATGGAATTTAAGACCTTCATCTCCACAGAAACGTATTAACTTCGACCAGCCAACTGGCGAGAAATTTGCAGTTACTAATGATGGACGAAATGAACGCTAGCTGGCACGGGTATGTTAAAAGCTAGTTCGCAGTAGCTTCAACACTAATATGCTTCAGTAGAGCGACTCAAACTTTTGCCTGACAGAAAAGTCCCGCAAGAAAAAAAAAAATACATAGGATATATAAATAAATAAATTTGTCAAGACAAAATTTAGACTTGTGAAAAACATTAAAGACCAACTAACTTTTTAAAATAAAGACATTTTAAGGACTTAATTTTAGGTACACGAAGGTAATAAAGGATATGAGCATATCCTGTCTAAAACATTCATAACACAATTATTTGCTGCTATTAAGTGATTAAATCACTTAATCTTTTAAGTGATTTACTGCGTTATCTTTATCTCTGCATTTTGTTACAAATAAGCCTTGTGCATAATTTTCTAAATAACCAAACATCTCACACACTAGTAGCCATTCACACAGAGCTGAAGGTCATGAGACAAGCAGGTAATCTGTATAAAAAGTAGGTTGCCTTTATTAGAAGCTGGGAAACCAAAACATTATCAACATTGTTTAATACTTTTCCTTTAGACCACAATGTTGCTACTGCCAGCATTTATTCAACATCATCGCTTCGCACTTTTTCCACAACATGCAAAAAGATTGAAGAGTTCAGTGTTCCTTCCCCCCCCCCCCCCCCTCCCGACTAGACTGACAAAAGCTTCACTGCCTGGTCGCTGTAGGAATCACAAGTCAGCTTACATTAACATTGCCAGAACAACTCAACGTAGATTAAAAAGAAACCAAACAAAAAAGTAAAAACAGAGAAAAGTTGAAGAGTGGATGAGAGAGGAACAGAACCATGTGCCTCCAGTAGGAGAGAGGAGCCTCTTTCTTTTTTAACCTCCAAGTTTTTAAAAACGGCTGGACTGTAAGGACTCGGTGCCAATTCAGGGACCTGTACGTAGAAAAACACTGACCTGCTGTCTCAGACAGGCGGGAAACAATCAAATGTGCTTATGAACGAAGGTTCCGGCGCCCTGGCTGGGACGAACTTCTATTGCGACCTCAGGACGACCCGTACGAAAACACTGTCCCCAAGACCGCAATAGCAACTTCATTCTTTTATTCTTTTTTTGCTTTGACATCAAACACAAAAGGATAATCTCACAAGAGCTGCACCTGATCTACAAATCACGAGTTCTGAGATCGTCTATGGCTTTGGATGGTCTGCTGATCGGACTAATTGGTGACTCGTTTCGAGCCGGGCGTCAGCCGCCTTGCTAGCAAAGGCTTGAAACGTGAGGACTCGTTACATTCTCAGGCCTTCGGGGATGACATTAGAGCCACTGGTGGAAAAAAAAATAATTAAACCGAATGAAAATTAAGGCATCGACAAATGAACACGAACACGGAGCTGCCCGGTCTACTTTAACTTCTAATGCGGGCATCTCAAAGTACTGAAAAACCGAAGTGATGGGAAACCGACGGGAAACCACAAAAGCTGATGGGAGAGAGAGAGCTGCTCCCACCGTCACACTGAACAGATTACATAGGGTCAACGGATTTTCTTTAAAATCAAGATACATTTTATTTCTTTTTCTTAAAAAACAAACATTACAAAAAAATCTGAATAGAGAATTAGAACAACGAACCAACAGGAGAGAGAGGAAAAAAAAACAATCTTGTTTTAAACTCTCAAAACAAAGAACACCTCTTGTTGCATTTTTCTGAAAAAACAAAAAAACAAAAAAAAAAAACAGGAAATGAAGGTGCCTGGCACAAAGGATTGGATGTTAGGATGCTGCAGCCATGCCGGGGGCGTTGTTTCAGAAAACAAAAACAAAACAAAAAAAAAATGTAGCTGAATATACAAAAGAGAAACCGTTCCAAAAAGCAGCTGAAGGAAAAATGATTAAAAATGACAAGCGTGACCTTTAAGTGAGCTCAGAAATGTCTTAAATAAAGTGTTTAAAACTCATCACGGCGTTAAGCGGCGCTGAAAACACCAAGCAGAGAGGAAACGGGCGTAAACCCGGGCGCGTGTCGACGTGCATGAGATACAGCGCTTTTCCGACCGATACAGAACGCCACGTGGGATGGGCTGAACCAGTAAAACAGGGAGAAAAGAAAGGTTGCTGCTCTGCTGCAGGACGGACGCTCGCTTCACCGTCCTACAGAGACGGAGGAGACGTTGGGATGCTGGAGGAGATAGGATGCTGACTGAAATAAAAAAAAAAAAAATAGACGTTCTCCAAATCGTTGAGCCAGGCCACTAGGAGGGGAAAAATACAAAAAGAAAAACAAAACCCTAAATGCAGAGCAACAAAAGAAAACAAACATGTGAAGGAGAGACAGAGAGAGGTGGAGGATGGGAAGGAGCGGGTGCCATCTTCTAGTCTTCCCCAGAGGGCGCCTCCTCTTCTGAGCCGTTCTCCTCCTCCTCGTCTTCCTCCTCTTCCTCGTCTCCTCCTGCAGACTCCTTCGTTGTCTTGGTGGCGGGGGAGGTCTCCTCCTTCTTCTCGGCGGCCTCCTCCTCTTCCTCCTCCAGAGGGCTCTCTGGTTCTTCCTCCTCCTCTTCCTCTTTGGGTGAGCTCTTCTCCATGGTCTTGGTGCTGGGGCGGCCCTTGCCCTTCCCCTTCATGGGGCTGGGGGTGACTGCAGGACAGAGGGGAAGTGCTCAGGGCAACTTATCTCATTGGTTGAAAAGAAGAAAGAAAAAGAAACTGCAACAATTTCACATCAAATCACTAAAAATGATGTGAACTGTTATGCAGCCTGGAGTAAAACTGAGTAAAAGTTCTGACATCAGGGGCTGGAACAAAATAAAAAAAATGTTTTATTTCATTCTATAGAGCAGGAGTCACCCACACGGGGCCCGCGGGCCCCCGGTCGCCCGAGGGGACCTTGTCAGTCGCCCGCAGAGCAAGTTCTAAAAATAGCCATTGTCATTAGGGAGCACTGGCATTAATTAAATGGTTTTGCATTGAAGTAATAACATTTGTTTATATTTAGAATTAAAAAAAAGTTAATTATAAACATGTTTGAAATAAATTGCTTTATGTATAAAACTCATTTCTAGCGTTAAAGTTCAGAACTGTGTGCAGATGCCTGCAGAATTTTCTCGGAGGGCAGCAGCGCCTGCAGCTGTACGGCTGTACCCACTCTGGTACCTTGAGATTTTCCTTAGAAAAAGAAAAGAATAATTTCTGGAATTATTATCTAATCCTCTATACTATTAACAAAATTGTGGAGAAAAAAAAAAATAAAATCTTTGGTGTCAAAACATCTTCTACCTAGCGCACATGTGTCTGTGTGGGTGGGCACGTCAAAGCCTAAAGCTTATTGGTCAGTTTGCTTTTGTTTATTTGGCGGCTTGGCGCCTTTTTCTGTAAGCTAAAAATGAATGAGCGGAGTTTGAACCTCCTGTTGTTCTAAGAGCGATCGATTGGATCCTGGCTGAGCTTTCTACCGTGTGCGGTTCTGACGTCAACAACTCACGGCGGATGGCTAAGCGTAAAATAAACCCAACTCAGTTTGATTAAAATAACAATGCTAAACATCTGACCATTTCCAGATCAATGAGTGACGGTAGTTATGCTGGATTTAGTGCAGATTGCAGTAACTGCTGTATTGACATTTAAACACCGTTTTATGCTACTATTTATTTTTAAGCATTTTCCTGAAGGCAGGTCTTCACAAGCTGGTATTTTTAAAGTAATTTCTCACCCGTTTTGTACGTGCAAAATGCTTCCCACAGCATTCACACTCATCCAACCAGTCTTTGTGTCCCTCGTTATTTTTCCTCTTGGGCTTTATCGTTTATTTCGCCGTTATTTCCCACTAATGACCTTACAGACCTGATGTAGGACTCGAATTTTCTTGCCCACCGTCTTTGCCTCAGTGTTGGTTTGTAAGGCAAAAATAACTCAAAAAGTTTTCTGGGTAATGAACTGAGGACCGTTAATCTGGGCTTGGTCCTGGAAGGCGGGGCTAGATTCAGACAGGCGTTTTGCACAGTTACAAACATGCACGAAGAATCAAGACATCAGACCTGCTATGACTTGATGAGGGAATAACATTGTAACATGTTGTAATTAATAAAAAAAATGACTTTTTTATTATGTAAAAAGTCAATTTTACATAATACTGCCCCTTTAAGAATAAGCCAGGAAGCTAAGCTAACCTGTTAGTTGCAGAATTTGATGAAGAAATGTATTTTTGTTTAAATATAAACTGATGGAATATATAATATAGTATGGAACCTTACAGAAAGGCTTTTGCTAAATGCTTCCTCCCTCTTGTCAGTCACATCATTTAAACAGAATCTAACGACCGTTTCAATAGGAAAAACTGGATTCTTAACTAACATTGTTTCTGAATAAAATTGTGATGCTAAACAAAAAATAAATAAATAAAAATTGGAATCGAATTGCTGCACACTGAAAGACTGGCATCTCTATTGGTTTCCTAACTACCTGTGGCCTTTAGTCGGGGTTTGGGGCTCTTCTTCTCCTTCTTCTCCAGCCGCCCCCGTCGGATGACCTTCTTTCCCTTCTTCTTGGAGCGACCGTAGTCGCTGTCATCGTCATCCTCCACCATGAAGTCCTCGTCACTGCCAGACTCATCAGCTGTGTGTGTGAACAGAGAGGGCGGAAACTTAGTTTGTAAAAAAAGGAAAGAAAATCCTGACATGCAGTCAAACAGCTGCCCAGAAAAGGTGGGAATCACCAGAGCAACCAGGCTCTGCAAGAGATG
Organism: Xiphophorus hellerii; assembly: GCF_003331165.1. Taxonomy (NCBI): domain Eukaryota; kingdom Metazoa; phylum Chordata; class Actinopteri; order Cyprinodontiformes; family Poeciliidae; genus Xiphophorus; species Xiphophorus hellerii. The sequence goes on along the minus strand of NC_045691.1, from coordinate 31,509,111 downwards.
GACTTTCAAAGTAAATGTTCACTAAAAAAAGTCTCTGAATTACAACAAAATAAAGAGGGGATTTTATTTTAAAAGAAAGGCTTTAAAATACGTAATTGACTATTCCCACAGGAGGTTTTAAATACCTGGAAGTTAATGTTCACATGTAATATTTATCCATATTTGCTCTGTGAGAGAGATTGTTTGTTACATGTATAAATGCCAGTATGGAGGTTCAGGAAAACCATCACGAGACAGAAGAAGGTGAACAACACCACGTTAATTTCAATTAATTAAATAATTACGCAGACTTTAACGCAAAATTTTATTTTATGTTTTTTAAACATACGTTCTAGCCGGAACCTTTGTATTTGCGTGTTTCTGGTACATCTGTAAATCTGACGCAAATGCGACAATGAATGACGAAACCTATTGGCCCAATGGGGTTTTCATTTCTGCTTCAGAAACCGATCTGAATTGGACACCGGAAAAGACTATTGTTGTGCTCAAGCTATGCTAAACGGAGTTAGCCTGTCAGTGAAGCTATTCAAGCCTAAAAAAGCATCTCAATGCTAAACATGTAGCAGCAGCACAGACGTCCTCAATGCTAATGTCAGCGTCCACCGTCCATATTTCTGAAGAGGTTCCGTGATTTATCAGGAGTTCCTGAAACACTGGAAAGATGATGGATAGAGTAGAACTTTGCTCCAATCGGATGGTTTAATAACCTCAGTAACAGTTTGGGGGAAAAAAAACAAAACAATAAATATCTTTGTAGTTTGAACTCATGTCTATTTATTCAATTATTTAACAGCAAAAGGGGATTTCTGAATTGAATGTTGCTTATTTTGTCAATAATGACTTTCAATTAATTAATTACAACCCCCCGCAATGAACTCGATTAGAATTTTAATCAAGTCGCACCGCTGACAAATACACTTTATATTAAGAGTCTCAAACTTTTATAGGTTAGCATGTGGAATTCTCCATACTGGGTCACAGTTGGCCAGTTCTGGATTCTTTGGAGTTTCTCTCATTTTAGAAGACAAGAACTAAACGGGCAATGCAAACCTTGTCCTGCTGCCCTAAGATTAGCGAAGCTGCTGGTGTTGTACGTACGGTCCATATAAGACTCCTCCTGGTCTTCGTGCTCCTCATCCTCACTGCCTCCGTCCCCCAGCAGGATCTCTCTCTGTTTTGACACGGCCTTGGAAGCAGCCTGCCTCACTGTACGCTTCCGACTCACTTCCTTGTCGTCGTCACTGTCATCTGTACACACAGAGAGTTGTTAGACTGGCGCTTGTTACGACGGGGGGAAAAAAAACACATGAAGGCAGGAGAAAAACGATGCGGATAAACTCACACTGTTTGATCTGAAAGTCTTAAACATAATATTTTAAGCTGGGTGCAGTGGTAGCCAGTACCTGCAGCCCGTTTTCTCTTTGGGCCCCTCTTACTGGTCTTCTCCACTTTGGCTTTCTTTGCCTTTTTTCCTCTCTCTTCTTCGTAGTCGCTGCCTCCTTCCTCCTCCTCCTCTTCTCCAAAGTCGTTGTCTTCCTCCTCACTGCCGAAGTCATCTGCATCACGACATGCAGGAAAGTCAGGGAGTCGGGATCTCGGCTCGGCGTGGAGCATGTGCTCAGCAAACCGATTGGACAAACTTACCTGCTGAATCATTTTTGGATTTGGAGAGCTTTTCATCAGAATCCTCACTGGAAGAAAGCAGAAGACACCAGACTTTGTGCTTAACAGCCTGACATAAAGCTAAAGCACAATCTGCTCAAAGTTCCTGAACTTGGCGCTCATAAATCTAGCATTATTTAGCCCAGGTCCAACAGCAGAATGAAGCAAATCCAAATCGCGTCCTAACCTGTCATCCTGTGAGTTCTTCGAGCGCTTGTGCTTCGGCTCACGAGGGGCGGGGCGCACCTTCTTTGGCCGATCGCCACCATACTCCTCATCTATAGAGAGGAGAGGAAGGACAACATCTCAGCTCACATTCTCAGCCATCCATCTACAAGCAGTGAGTAAATGTTTCACTACTAATTTACTCCGGAATAATTGTTTTTTTTACTTTGTTAAATTATAATCTATTGTTACACTAACATACAACTGTTTTCCATTAATTTGTGGGTCTTGTAATCCTTTCATGCATTTTTTTAATTCATCTGTTGAATTAAAGTTTATAAAATACCATCTACATACAGATTTTTTTCTATGGAATGTAACTCTAAACTATTCAAGTAAAATTTGCCCAAATGTTCCGTTTTTTGGTAGATTATATCAAACATATTCTAAAGAAAATGCAGCTCAGAAAGCTCTGTCCAGGATGCAATGCTAAGCTATTAGCTGCCATTTGCAAAGCAGCCAAATAAGGAGCAGCATTTATTTTCCTTGGTGCTGATTGGATGCACCTCCCAAGACTGTAGATATTAGCTTCTGTGGTAGTGCTGTGAATAATAATGCATATGAAGGTATATTTGGCAAAATGATACGATACCAACAGAGCTGCAAAGTTATTCTCCATCACAGAAAACCAGGGTTTTGATCATAGTTAATGAAATCATTAATGGTTCCATATTTGTCTTTGCGTCGATGGGTTATAGTCTTTCAAAAAAATAAAAAACTCAAAGGAGGAATTGGCAGGCCAGATCTAAAAAAGAAAACCAAAAACAAAAGCTACAAAAAGTGCTGGCCAGTAAAAGTTACCCTGTGAAGCTGAATAGTAAACATCTGATTAGCAGCAGCAGCAGCCTGGCTGTGTCTTACTGCTCAACTCCAGCAGCCTTGCATGTCTAACTGAATATGAGGTTGATCTAAGCACATGGATCATCTGGAGTTAATAACTGAAAGATTATGAATGTGTGCACAAGTAGCAAGCTACTCCAGAGCGGGTGTGAGATTTCTAAGTGGAGGGCCGGCAACGTAGTGTCAGAGAAACATTCATCTCCAACGATACATGTTCACCCCAATGAAAACTGACCACAAACAAGCATTCATAAGACCGGCACAAATGAATAAAACGGGTTAAAGGTTTAAGAACGTAAACTTCATCTGCATGCCAGCCGTCATTTCATGCTTGGCACATTAGCTAGCTTGTATTTTGTTTTGAAAGATACACACAGAGAAACACACAGAGCGTTGCTTACCTGCATCGTCAGACTCGTTGAATTGTGAATAGTTCACCACTTTCCTGTTCCTGTGAACATAAATACACACATTTGATCAGATTACAGAGTACGTTTACAAGCTTCACCTGATACCAGAATATAAAAAGTGGAGAGGAGACTGTTAACACTATTGTGTTTCCCCTCTACGGAATAGAGTGGAAGCAACAAAGAAACTGCCTGAATGTGTGCATTGTGTTATTTGGGTAGAAAAACCTCTAGCAGTGGCCAGGCAGAGGCGGATGAACTGAACTGGACCTTGTGTGGCTTGCATGTACACATAACTATTCTGGTTATGTGTATAGATTTAGCCTTAGGTGGCAAACAGCTTCAGTTTGGGGAACACAAACGTTCAAGAACTGCTACAATAGTGGAAATAGCTAAACACCGTTAAGACTAAATTTAGGCAGACGGCACATCTGTGATCATCTAATTTATACCAACAGTTTTCTTTAGACCAGCTGCAAAACATCTAGCATGTTTTGCAGCAACCAACATTTTGGTTTTGTATCCACTGATTCACATTTACACAAAACTCTCAGTATATGGGCAGAAACTGGTAAAACATGTTCAATATTTTTTAACAACAAAAAAATGATGCTGCTGTTGTATGAAACAGTATGCACGATGCCTCTGAAACCTTTCCTTACACGTTAGAGCCCAGTCAGTCACCTCCATGTGGCTGGCCCAGTGCCCCCCAGTCTGTGGCCTCAGAAAAAACCTTGCATGGCTTCTTCAACTTCCTCTGACCATCTTCTCATAATTTTCTTTTTTCAATAGGTTGCCTCTAGCCTCTAGACCAGGGGTCTCAAACTCCAGGCCTCGAGGGCCGCAGTCCTGCAGTTTTTAGATGTGCCACAGGTACAAAACACTGGAATGAAATGGCTTAATGACCTCCTCCTTGTGTAGATCAGTTCTCCAGAGCCTTAATGACCTAATTATTCTGTTCAGGTGTGGTGCAGCAGAGGCACATCTAAAAGTTGCAGGACTGTAGCCCTCGAGGACTGGAGTTTGAGACCCCTGCTCTAGACCATTGCCTTCCTATGCAATTCTGCTAGATTCTCATCGCCCCTCAGTGCTCCGCCTGCGATTTCTCCAATTGAGCTAGATTTCTCCGGTAGAATTTTAACCAGGCCAATCAGCGAGCAGAAGGAGAAGTTGTGAAAGATGATGCTAATTTCCTGCTGTTTTAGAGTTGTAGCCTGCCTGTAGTTTTTGGCAATGACAGCAGAGGAAGTGAACAAAGCCATTCAGTCCATGTCGACCACACTACCAAATATTGAATTAACATGAACAGTTGCCTCGTTTGGCTAGGCAGTTCTCTCTTTGCTGTGGAGGATGGTTGTTTACAGCGCCGCTAATTTTCAGTAAATTTCATAGTGTTGAACTGGTGCCTTACACGCATCACAACCAAACATTAGCTTAAACAGTAAAATTTAAAACTTAAACAGTAAAATTTAAAACTTAAACAGAGTCCACACATCCAGGAAGTAATCGTTTCTCAACACACGTCCTCTGGACCAAGCAAAGCATAGAAAAAGGAGCTGGTTAATACCAGGATACGTTCTATCTGAACAAAGGGTTAATATTCAAAGCAGAAAAAAAACAAAACAAGATTGTGATCCGACTGCCAACAGAAGGTCTGATTTCAGCGAGGTATATATCCCTGGAATTTGAATAATACAAATCCAACATTTTGTTCTTTCTAGTAGAGCAACTGTACAAAATCCAAATCTGTATAAAAGCCTTATAAATTCCCCTTTCTCCCCAAAGACATGACTTTTGAACATGGGATGTACAAAGGATATGTTTTAGGATCCTTGCATACCAAAAAACATGTTTTGTTTTTTGTGTGCATACACCAGGTTTCAATAGCACATCCAAGCAAGCCTTTATGCATCAGGGTCTACCTGGTAAAGGCGGTTTATCCCACAACAGGTGTTTTCCCCCATCAGAGTGACTAGATGATGATAATACTTGTTTAAGGTCGTATGATTTTCCACTATGCAGGGAACAGAAAGAATGGGGGAAATTGATAAATTGGAATTCAACTTAAAATGCAGAATAACTTAGAATTTCTTAGTTTTCCTGACAGCTTAGGTGTTTGGGAAACACTGAAATCTACAGTGAAAGAGCAACAAGGAGAGATTGTACCAACTGCTGTGGCTTTGGTCACTTATGTGCAATGTTTCAGCAGTCTTTCAATCACACATTGGAGTCAGCCTCTTAAACATAACTTGTCACTATATGAAAAATCATACCGCTTCAGAGCAGGAACGACTTTAGAAGATAAGTTGACACGACCAGGGTTTCCCCCAGTGTGTGATAAACCTGGAGGGCCACCAGGCTTTACTAGTACCCCCACCAGGCTAAGAATTGCTTAGTTATTTAAGTTGTTTTTTTTTATGTTTGCATTTTCAGACTTTATAGTTGGAGTTCAGGTATTAATCTTCCAATCTTTCAATAACACAATTATCAAGTGATAAATTCAAACTTCTTGACAACTTTAAAGATTTCTAACTCAAAAACATGACGGGCTGCTGGATGAATGACTTTCTGGGGGAAACCTTGCACAACACCCTCTCAATGCTACTGACAAAATATGTTGCAGTTTTTATGGTTTATTACATTGATGTAATTTTTGAATTAATACCATAATTGTACTTCTGTGGTAGAAGCCACAAGAATGAAACTCACATTTCCAGAATGGCCTGGATCAAGCCCAGCCATGTACCTGCTGGTAAGGATTAAGTCACATTTCGTGGATTTATTTGACCCTTTTTTCAATCCCATGTTTCACAATGTTAACTCGTTCTTTTAGCTATAACGTTTCCATAAACATGTGGTCCATAAATGACATTTCAATAGTTCAGCAGAAAAATAACCAGAATTTAATGGGATTCATTTAATGATTTTGACAAGCACTTAAAAATCTACATGAAACATTTCAATAAAAGTTATTGTTGGAAGTACTGGCAGCCTTTACCAGGCAGACTGGGGTTAGAACGATGATATTATGATCTTGTTTACAGGACAGATGGTCAGCTTATTGAAAAGTTTTGGGTTTAAAATAAAAAGAATTTTGCCTATTACTCTTATTATGGTAATTTATTAGCCAGCTAGTAAACTTGTTACACGATGAAGAGCAGTGCAACAACAAACCAAAGCGTTCTGTGCAATAAGCATGTATATTTAAATGATTCTTACAAACTCAGAGGAAATCTATTCCATATGTTTTTCCTTCAGTGTCTCATAAATGAGCATATTTGGGGAAACAACTTTTAAAATGACCAACTATTTGAATGTACTGCCTTTAATACCTGACCACTTGTGGCTAAAATAGCATTTAATTGTTAATATTTCTACATATCCCAGTAGAACACAGAAAAAGAAAACTTTCTTGCAATTGGGGCTGCACATAATATAGCAAATGTAGCAATATTGCAATGTATATAATATGCATGCAATAAACATGATATTTATTAGAAAGAAAATCGGCATATCCGGCAACTAACATGGCCATCAAAAGATTTTCTAATAATGTGCAGCAACGGCAATAATTAGTTTACATTTTTTGTCCCCTGTATAAAGACAAGACTACTCCTTATCTGGATTATGTTTGTTTAAAAAACCAAAGACAGAAATACAATAACACTTCTAAAATTGTTTATCACAAGACATATCATTATCACACATTTCTCTAATATGACCTGGATATGGGTTAGCTCTCCTCTCCACACAGACATAATAAACCAGTCAGCCATGATGGGGAAAAAAACAACAAAAAAAAACAACAACATTGAAACAAAAAGAAAAACTCAAAGCTTAACGCAAGCCTAGCAATGCTTATGAATGTAAAAAATCTGTACGTTTTGTCAGTATTCGGTTTACAGGAAGCGTAAGGATAAATGTGACGACAACTTATAGTGCAGTCTCATCAGAAACATGGATAAACTTTACTTTCTTTTTTTCCTGGGGGTGTGACGTCTGTACCACATGCAGAAAATAATTAAAGGTCTTGATCTTTACACAAACTTTTACTGTTTGAAGACTTTTTATGTGACATACTTTTGTGCTTAGTTCAACTTCAAAGCATTTTCAACAGGGAGATTTTCTATTAAAATGTTAAAAATGTCAGATTCTTGGTTTTGCACTTGATGTTTTAGTTCTATAAAACAATGGCGCCAAATACTTTTTTTTGACTTGTAAAACCATTCAATGCTCCGCTGAACCACAGCTGCTTGTTACATTTGTGAAGCTTGAATAATAAATGTGGACCTCTGCCTATTAATTTGTTAAATTGTTTTGTTGACTCCATTTGTTGGGTCAACAAAAATGGCTAGAAAGGAAAAAGTTGATGATAGGAAACAGGAACGTTACACAAATTTTCCTGTGCATCATATAAGAGTTACATTTTTATTTTTTAGACCTTTTTCATTCACTTTGTTCTGGTCTCACATGCATGTGTGTGAATCAGTGTTTCAGTGAAGCATATTTGAGGTCACATGTTAAAAGACTAGTTCACAGTACAAAACACCTGATTCTCAAGGACTCTTGATAGTGCTAAAATCTTCACTCACTGTAATAATCGGAATTAGCCTTTTCTGAGTTTGGGGTAACTGTTAGCGTCGTTAGCTTGATGGGTTTTTGGTATCTTGTGTAGTTTTACCTCCACCTCCAAGTCAAAACGCGCAATATAATGTCTCTTGTTTTTAAAAATATGCCTTCTCTATTTTACACATCCTGCATATGGCTTGGATCTTCTCTAAGAGACCTTCTCTTTGAAAGTGATAATCACCCTTAACTAGGCATGGGCTAATGCCAATAATCAGTAATACATCTAGATACGATAGATGTGATCGATATCAGTAGATAAACATCCGACAGAATGTTGAATAATGTCTCTGATCTAGAACCACTCAGCATTCTGGGGGATGTAGGCAGAAGAAAGGCTTTTGCTGCTCAACCTCTCACGACCAGCTAAGCAAGATTGGTGGCATTAACAACCTCACTCACTCTTTGGTTACCTAGCAACAACTTGCTGAGTAGTTTCAGGTTTTGCCACAGGGCCTCATAACTGCTAAAAGATTAAAAAATATTTCCAGGAAATGTCATGTCACCAGTTTGGCAAGACTATTTAAAAAAAACAACAACTAATCAATCATTTTTATTGACTGATATGAAATCCTTATTGTGATATGTTTTTCAGCCATATCTCTCAGTCCTACCTTATGCCTGTCAGAGGTCCACTTTGTTAGATCAGAAATTAACATCAAAACAATCCAGTTTTGACATTCGTCAATCGAGTCGCTATCACAAGGCTTGTTCCTCTCTAGGAAAAAGCCACTAAGTTGCCATAGTCAAGACAAGCTCTCTTTCTCTTGTTGCTCTGCCCCCTGGTGGCGGCATTAAGAACCTAACCACCAGCTGAAGCCTGCAAAGGTTTGAGACCCCCTCTAAAAACGCTTAGAACAACCAATTATTAAAGTTCAATATGCATAGATATGCACAATGGAAATCATCTACACACTACAGCAGAAGTGAACATCTACAGTCTTCCTTATTTCCGCTCTTGTCGGGTACAGCCAATCAGCAATGAGGAAAATGAATGCCGCTTTTGGATTGGCTGCTTTGCAAACGTCAGCCAATAGTGTGTCAAATAGCACAGCGTCCATGTATTCCAGCTTCCAAGACTGCATTTATGTTTTTATATTAGTTTAGATGTGCTCCATAAAAAAATATCTATAGACAAATTTCTAGTTATAATTTGGAGTTACATTCCATAGAAAAAGAATGAACTGCAAATAGATGGGGTCCACTGTATCACTAAAAAGACTAAGATTACTAAATTGACTAAAACTAAAATGTGCTTTCAAACTTAGCTCTGGTGTCTTGTAGCGCTTAGAAAGAATTAGATTGGATGATAGCCAATGAAAGCTGGGTCGGTACACTTATAGTTATGACAAACTACAAAATGAAGTTGCTCAATAAAACAAAAACAAAAAAAAGTAAACCGTAATCCCAAAGTACTGCTAAACAAACAAAAAACACATCACTTAAGACTCCAGAAGAAAGAAAAGCTTTAAAGACTAAAGTATGTCGGGACAAACTGGCTTCTAATCAAGCTGGAGGGCATTTTAATTTGGATTAAAGAGCGCAGGGACACCTCATGCCCTGCCATCACAGCAGGGATCTGGCGCTGGAGGGGCGGAGGGGTATTGAGGGGGTGTGGTGACTTTTTGTACATCTCCGCCTCCTCGTGACATCAGCCAGCAGTGTTAATTTACAGCGCTGAAAATGTACCCGCTCGTTTTTTTCTCTCTCTCTCCCCCCCACCCCCTTCAACCCTCACGACGACGACATTTTCGTACAGCATAACCCGGCTGCGTATTACCTTAGCACAAAAAAAAGCTGTGAAAGCGACAATAATGGCGAGTGCTGCACCGACATGACCAGCATGCGCGCTAACAAGATCAAATCCTAAGGCCAACCACCACCTACTCCGGGGATTTTTTCTCTCCCTCTATGACGAGGGGGGGCTACTTGGCTGCGTGCTAGAACCTCCCCTGGATGAATGGGTAGCCATATTCTCATTCTCAGCTAACGGAGGGAAAAATATTGCCAGGCCCGGTTTAACCGACCAGAGCTGGCTGAATCACACCGATAAATGTTACGCTTGGCCTACATGAGAGTCAACAATACTCATCATGGATCCGCTTGAAAAGCAGCAGACAGACACGACGCAGCGGCGGGGTGCGCGTGCAGACCACCCCGCTGGGATCCATGTTAGAAAGAGAGCGTGCCCACAGGAAAAACACTCAGTAACACACCTCCATTATTTTTTCATGAAATGAATCCATTGGCGGCTCATTAAGGCCAACATGGTGGAGAGCGTGCATGTTATCCGTGAAGCCAGACAACGAGTGGCGTTATTTAACTCACAGAGAGAGAACGAGGCGAAACGAGAACACCTACCTCACTGGTCTTGACATTTTGCAGGAATACTGTGGAGGTTAGAGACGGGAGAAGAAAAAGAACAGGGAGGGGGGGTAAAAGAAATAAGATTCCCGCTCTGCACAACACCGACAGGCGCGAGGCTGCCGCGCGACTCCACCGTCCGAGCTAGCGCGTGAAAATAAGAGGACGTCCAGGTTTCGCTCACCAAACACAAATATTCTTATTTTTTACCTTCCGCTACTCAAAATGGTGAATAAAACAAACTGAAACTGCAGCTTGTGTGCAACCAAACCAGGTGGTATTGAGGGGATGGTCCTCACTGGCCAGCACCGCCCCCTACGGACCTGGAGAGCAGCAACACGTCCTTCTCAGGCCGCCATTGGCTAATTCGAACGACGACTTTTCCTTTTATTGCATGTGTTTGCTGCTCGTCAGAGAATTTTTACATGCTAGCCTCCGCCCCCGCCCTCCCCGTTAGCAGGATAGGTTGACGCCTCACTGTTGAGAAAACAAAAAGAGGCCCTACGGTTGGATGCAAACATCCAATTCAGTGTGGGTCCCTGAAGACTATAAAGCGACAAGGCAATCATACGTTCAAGAGTGCAAAGACATTGTGTACATATGATAATTGATTGGGTTGCATTTAAATGATCACCTTTGGCTGCACCACTGCCGGGAAAGACTTTCTTCTGTCTCACCTTGCAGACTGCAGTAGCAGGATATGCAGGTAGCAGGTCCTTCTGCATTACAGCTTTAATCCCGATTTACGTTACAGCCTCTAATTATAAATGTAGGGTTTCTTTGAAAAAAAAAAAAAAAAGGTTCAACTATTTATGCTGTTTTTTTTTTTTACATGTGCTGAGAAAAATGAGAAACATCTCAGCTTTTGTAAAACTGGATTTAATACATAAAATAAAATTTGATGTGAATTTTATGGAATAGACCAAAACAAAGTAACACATAATTGTAAAATGGCAGGACTTTGAAATTCTTTGAGAAATAAAATCTAAACAAAATAAAAAAATTGAGATATGTAGCCTTACAGTTGCTCTCTGACATGGGAACATATGCTTATGAGTATGCCTTCACAGTTTATCCCAAAACCAAGCAAATAATTTTGGAAAAACGGAAATAAAAAAGGCGCAATAACCCCAAAGCATGAAATTAATTACATCAATCTAATTCAGTCATCACACAATTCTCAGTTGAAGCACCTTTTGATTTAACTTCAGCAGTTTTCTTTGATAGGATGCTGTATCATCGTCCCACATCTTGAGTGGGCAATATTTCCCCACCCTGCCTTGCATGCCTTTTCCGCTGCCCTCCTGTCATTCTGTTATGGAAATTTATTGTAATTACTCAATGAGAAATCAGAAAAACAGCTAAAACCCACATTTTTTTCTTAGTATATCTATATCTAAAAACCTTTGCAAGTTCTTTATCAATCTTGGAGCTGCTGCAGAGCTACAGGTTGCAGGCTGCTGGCCCAGACCTCAAAATGAATTACAGACACCAGGTGGTACTTGGCCATCTTTTTGTGATAATCAGAAGAAATTTTACAAGAAATATTTGCAAAGGAAATATGAACAAACTAACTGCTATGCAGATTTAGTAAGCATCAACACCCCCTCAGGATGAGATGTCCAAGTACCTCGGTTCCTCAGACATTTCTCATATGTGACCGTGTTGGTCTAGAACAACTTTTAATTGAAGGAGTCCTTTTATAAATAATAAAAAAAACAGCACAAAATAAAATGCAACATCAGGAATATTTGAACAGTATTGTGTGTCATTTTAATGGGGCGTCATATTCCAATGTCTTCTGTCAGCAGCTGTCTTTAGGTAGGAGTTGATCATCTCACCAAACACTCTTCATCTTGAAGTTTCTCTGTGGTTCTCCTCTTCCTCAGAACCTGGCAGTTCTGATCTCATCCTTTGTCCAAGGATCTTCAGATTTCAGCTTCAGCTAATACAAATTATAATCGCAAGCACAACGGAAAATGTTAAACATGACACAAAGTATTGGTGTTTTTATAGCCAAGCCTTTACATTAAGTAGATCCGCGTCTATCCAGAGACGTTTGCTACAGGTAAACTTACTTTGTTGGACCCACACCAGCTTTAATTAATTGTTTTATTACACTTGACTAAGTATAGCAAATGTTTTGAAAGAAAGTGACCCAAAGCCCGTTCTTATACTGAGAATAAATTTGTTCAATAGAGCCAAAATGTTTTTGAAAACTAAATGCTCTTCTTTTAATATGGCAAACATGAAAAATCCATTTACATTTTTCAATCTACAATCAATAATTTCCTTTTCCTACCAAAAAGGATGAACTTATTTGCTTGATTTTACTTTCTTTCAGTTTGTTCTTGGCCTGCCAGTACTTCTGATTCGACAATTTTGTTCCACGTGACAAACATTTTGGACATCCCTGCTACTACTGGAGACGAGTCTGGCCGTTTCTGACTCGTCTGTCTGCATTGTGCCAAGTGTGCACAGATTTTGGTGAGGGGTTGTTTGCCAATTTTATTCTTTCATAACGGCGTCGATGAGCGAGTGCGATGTCCAACTCGACTAACCTGATCCTGAACAATTATGTCAGGAATGAATTTCATCGGAGACCGCGAGCCAGGTCTGGTTGTCCAATGTCAGTGAGTGACCTGACAAGTTCCAGTTACACAGTTAAGACCAGTAAAGACATAAACACCGGAAAGAAATGGGTGTTACCTACAAGTTGTACAATAAAAGTGATTAAAAAGTAAAGTTAGAAGTGGTACAGTATGGAGCCATTTTCAGTAGTGTTCAACACTTCAACATTCAGGGAAACAAAGCTGCTTGTTCTGCTGCTTTTACTCCTTTAGCGCCACCCACAGGGAAAAAGGGCAAAAAACAAAATTGTGTCCAGAATGTGTACTGTACCCCAGAGTTGGGCAGAGTGAGAATCAAATACAACAGAATCAAAACAACAGCCAAAAAAAAAGGAAAAAATCCCAAGTTATTCTTGTCATTTCTTTGCTGATTTCAGTGTGTTATCACAGTTTATTAATCAAAGACAAGTTACTTCACCAGCTGGTGAAAAACACAGCGAGAAGGCCATGTCAGTTTGCGTTCTTTGACATTTCACAAATCAACTAACATAATGGAAACACGGCAAATTTCAGTAAAAAGTTTTGGCACTAGGATGAGTTTGGTTTTTGGCATCACATGGTCAACATGTTGCCACTGGTGCAGACCACAAAGAGAAGGCAAGAGGAAGTAGTTGGATTATCCTGCATTGGGTTCCCTTAATGACTTATCGCGTGAACTAACTTATTCGCGTGTTGTTTTACTTGTGTTTCTTATTTAGTGGAAACACTGCAATTGCAAAATCAGAATATTGACCAAGTTTTGCGCACATTCGTAACGGAAACGCAGCTGGTGTCATCTTGTTTGATCAACTGATCAAGTCTGATTTCTGCTGTAAATAAAACCTAACCCATAATGCGTCATCCACATATGTGTAAATGCATTCTTGTTTTGAGAACTCCAGCTGAGACTTTTGGAGGTAACCTTTGTTGTTTTTATTTTTTATTTTAACCTCATTGAATTTCCACCGGGCTGCACAGTGGAAATGTGCAGCCCCGAACCCGGGGTCTTTCTGCACAGAGTTTGCAGGTTCTCCTTGTGCATGCGTGGATTCTCTCCGGGTTCTCCGGCTTCCTCCCACAGTCCAAAAACATGACTGTTAGGTTAACTGGTCTCTCTAAATTCTCCCTTGGTGTGAGTGTGTGTGTGCATGGTTGTGTCTGTCTCTGTGTTGCCCTGTGACAAACTGACAACCTGTCCAGGGTGAACCCCGCCTCTCGCCCGGAACGTTAGCTGAAGATAGGCACCAGCAGCCCTCCTGACCCTTTTAAGGGACAAGGGTGTACAGAAAATGGATGAATTTCCACCCACACGTGGCGAGTGTGAGTAGGTTCTATCAAATTGCAGGCTGTGCTGAGGGCTTCTTTGGAATGCGAGTTATTCCGATCACGCTGTTTGTATGCATGTGTGTTTTTGTGTGCAGGATTTCGGGAGAGGCCCTGAATTCTGATTGGCCAATTCTGTGTTGAGAGATTTGGTTAAAATGCACTGCCTCGCCTGTCTTTCTCGTTCACTCCCCAATTCCCTCCACAGCAGACAGACTTCTGTCTGAGTTCAATGATGATGCTTTGCTGAGAAGCAGGTATGTTTCTATGGCAACCGGGAGACTAGCTCCAGCCTCTCTTTTCATGCCTTTGCGAGCTGTTTCTGGATCTTTCTCCGGGTTGATCTTTGCAGTAGAAACTCCATTAGGCTGAACACTCCTGATTTTAATCCTTGATATAGATTTTGATGACATGAAACGTAGTGGATGGTACTTTACCAACAAAAAACATCACTTAAAAGTAATACTGATGTCGGTGTTGATATACTGGCTGACAACCTGATCTTTTGCATAGTTGTTAAAGTGATTATGGGTTCACTTTACAGATCTGCAGCTCGAGATTTTTACTGAAATGCTCGACTCCTGGAGCGTCCTACTGTTTCTTTATCTGTGTAGCACTGACATCCCCAGGCTGGCTTCGTCAACTGCAATGCATAAATAATCAATGTGTGAATATATAAATCTTGAAAAATCCACAAAATTCTTGGATCTTTAGAATCTAATGCAGAGACAAGGGAGAACATGCAGAAAGACTCCAGGTCGGCAACAGTGCCACTCTTCAGCCGTCTCACTCCATTTTCTAAGTAAATAAGATGTCAAGTGTATTTGTGTGAACAGATTTTTTTCTTTTTACCCCTCCAAGGGGTCTTTTGTGGGCTCTAGTGTCGTCGGGTCCGAACCCGTGACAGCCGGGTCGAGTACTCAGGGCCTCCAAGCATGGGTAGCGCTGTCCCCTACGCCACACCGGCACGCCCCCAGATTTTTTCTTTGTATAACAATAATACAGAAAGATCATAATAAAATGGAGGCAACCCTGCAAATATACAAAACAAACCTATCTGAAACGGTTTCAAATCTACAAACCCACTAAGCTGGTAACACTCTACTAAACTACAAAGTAAAAGATGAAAGAATGGCGAAGACCAAATGACTACCAAAAAGTAAAACTTTAAAGAATATACAAGTAAGACATAAAACCAATAAAACTCTTTTTTAAAAAGATCTTGAGATATTTCCTTTTAGCAAAATTTTTTGGTTCACATTCTTGAATATTTGTTTAAATCTTGTTTATTTATTCAATTTTTGAAATGTTTTTATTCATAATAATTGCTTGGACCTTTTTAAGACCTTTAGTGTCCCTTTGAGAATGTTACATTAATGAAACAGATTTGTTTAAGAGGAATTTGGATTAACTTTCCCTAATGTAAACTGAGATTATAGAATCCAGCGTGACAAAAAAAAAAAAATTTGGTGATTGCAGTTATACAGGACTGAAATATACAGACATAAACTTATGGGCTCTTTGCACTTGCTGCGCTGACGTCACAACCGCATGCGCAAATGCGGCTCTCTTTTTTCCGCTTTGAGTTACCATGACAGCTAGAAAAGACAAAGTCGTATTTCAGACGCAAATAAAATAATACTATGAACATTGCTGTCTTCCTAATATAATGGGCTTTTAAGGTTTCATGGATTTCCAAGCGGCCCTGAATTAAGAAGACGGTGGCTTGTAAATATTTGTGGCTACCAGTTAAAGCTAACGCCGCACAGCAAAGTTTACAGCCTTCACTTCACTCCGGATCAACTTCTTCAGCCTAAAGAAGAAGGTAAAGGAGCCTCCTGTGTTATTTCCATGGAATCACTTCTGTATTCAGCCTGAAAGAGTTTATGGGAACTAGAGAGCAGACCAGAGCCAGACAGCCGAGCTACTGATCCACCTGTACACACTGCTGTAAACACCGTCCTGCTTCACAAGAAGCATGCAAAACTAATACAGCAAAGTAACACGGAGACCTTAAGGAACACGGCCATATTTTTCTAAAAGCAACAACACTGAACCTGAACAGTCAGCTAAACTAGAACTCCGACACCAGAGCTGCTCTACTGTTAAGCTATGGGCTTGTTGTTCCTCAGGCTTCAGAAGCAAAAAGCCCGAACCGTAAAATCCCCCGTTACTTTGTCTCTGACACTAACGACAATAAACGCACGTAATATACTTGAAAACAAGGTAAAAACATTGTCCGTTAGAATGGATGAAAAATGTTTAGATACTTAAATAGCACATTTTTACAAGAAAAATGTCTAGCATAAGCTAAAGCTAATGTTAGCCACAAAGTTTAAAGAAAGTAAAACTCACCTTTGTATAACGAGGCGAACATCTTAAAACCTTTCTCCAGCTTACTTGTTGGGGCTTCAGATCGATGTACATCATTAATTGTTACCTTGGACAAGCCCTGCAAACACCCAGTGGAAAGAGCCTTTTTCAATGGATCGGAAACGATTGAGCCGCTTTTCCCCGAACGCGGAAGCTGAGATGCAAAGAGCCCATTCAACCCAACAGGTGACACTGTTCAGCAATGACAAAAAAATCTCTAAGATTATGTTTGTCAAGATTTTATTTTATTTTTCTTTTATAAATTATAACTGATCCTCAGATAGAATTGTAGGCAAAACGTTTTCAGTGCTTAGTTAAAACTTATGGAAACATTCAGAAGTGAAAACAAAGTTGGATAGTTTCTTTTTTTGTTGTTGTAGGACTTATTAATGTTTGGAGATAGATTTTTGTCAATAAATGAGATACATTGTGCAGTTCTCCTAAAGAATAGTAAAAAACAACAACAAAAAAACCCTCCAGATTTTATTAAATCTCTTTCAGAGAGAATGTGAAATGTGTGCCTGGAATTTACCTATTGAACTTTACACAAACAAAGAAACAGACCATCATACTGGACTTTGGACTTCTGCAGGCCAGGAGAGCGACTGCCGGCTGCAGGAAGAGTCTGGAGGCTCCCTGAGTAAAAATATAGACAGACAGGACTTTCAGAACGCCTGAGTCTGGAAGAAGTTGTGAGGATTTGGTTTTTCTGTGTGTTAATTTAGGTTTCCGTGTTCAGTGGAGTCTTCATGTTGTCCTGCCTACCCCTTGATTGTCTCCAGCTGTTTCTTGTTTCCTCCTGATTACTCCATGGTGTACTTAATCCCACCCTGTGTCTGTGTTAAAATGTTGGGTCCTTGTTGTGTGTCGTGTCGTTGCCTTTGTGCTACCAGAAACTGAGCTCCTAGCCTTTGCTCGCCTGTGCTGCCAGGATACTGTACTCTTTGTCGTTAAAAACTATCATCATTTACTCAACAACCTGGGCCCACCTACCTCACCACCTCACAACCGCACATTACGACAGAAGTATTGCCAATGGAAAATGGTAAGCAATTATATATGCTGGGACAACATTCATAAAGAAATAAAACTCCATTACAACACATTTTGTAATTTAAATATTCTCTTGTATGGATAGGTATTTAGCTCATGTGTTGTATGAGCTAAATCCAAGCTCATACAAAAACTGTACGAGCTTGTATGTGTGAGAAGGTATGTGCCTCAATGACTATTGGTGGGTTTATGACCTATATTCTTATGATCTAATCACCTTTACTGACTGGAAACAGCCACTCTGTATTGATCCACCTTGTTGAAGGTGGATCAGTTTTGCAGTCAGTTCAGCTGACAGCTGTCTTTGCTGGGTGAGTCAGTCGGGACCAAACATTTCCTTAACCTCTTCATCCACTCTCTACTGCAGACTTATTTCCATCATTAGACTTGTGTGACTATGTCTTTAAGATAAAAAAGAGATTTTTTTTCTCTTTACTTTTTCCTTTACATTTATCACATTTGTTTTCAACACCTCCTGACTGTTTTTGGGTGATGGTGCAGCTGTTATCGGCTGTCGGTAGGCAGGAAGTGGACTGCAGGCTAAACAGGTCACCAGTTCATCAAAGAACAAACAGACACAAACAACCAGTCGCATGGATTTATACCATGTATAAAAGAGTCCACAGACCCGTATTAAAATACCACTGGTTTCAGATATAAAAATAGAGACAAAGATCAATCATTTTCAGACCTTTTCCACTTTTAACCCTCCTGTTATGTTCGTTTCTAGGGTACAGCAAAAATGTTCGTGGGTCAATTTGACCCAGGGAGTGTTTAATCACGCAATAGTGTCAGAAACCAAAAAATTCCTCCAAAACATTTTTGTATCTGATTATTAACTCCAATATTAACCATTTCAATCAATATTTGTGCAATGATGTTTTTTTATTTCTCAGAAATTAAGGATCAATGACGACAACCAACTCATCTTAACACTTGTCAGAATAACTTGAACACATGTAAATCCTGTAAAGTTGGTCAAAAAACAGTTGGTAGCCTAGTATTGCTTTAATTTAACTGATTTCACTGTAAAAGGAAAATAGTCATGGGGTTCAGATACAGACAAGGATGCAAACCACATTAGCCATTTTATCGTAAAACCTTTCTTAAAGGAGCAGTATTATGTGTTTTCCAGGCACTTGATAGTATTATCAAGTAACTATGCTACCTTCAGTTGTTATAAAAATGCTACACATATCAAATATGTCTCAAAGGAAATTGTGCTCCTGATACAATGAATTGATATTGGACCCCTGCCTCTTTAAGAAACTCCTGCTGTTTCTGAGACTTGGCCTGTAGGAAGTCATCACAACATGGCTCCTCTGTTAACCCTTTAATGATGTTTCTACCAGCATTGCACTGAGAAGTAGTTGTCCTCAAAGTGTGGCACTGCAGCTCCAAGGAGGCGGTGCTAGAGTTCAACCAGGCATTTTGCACGACTGAATGGCTGAATAAATGGAGAATAAAGGATTTCTCAGACTTGCATGAAATAATCAAGGCAACAGTCAAGGTATGCTTTTGATGAGGGAATTGCATTATGATATGACATAAAGCCCAAAAAAGTAGACTTTACATGATATTGTCCCTTTAAAAATGCTTTTCTTCACACTGTTTAGCTTTGAATACATTTGTATACAGGACATTTTCTGCTAAAAATTTACCTTTGCAGTGATGGTGGTATGGAGGTGACCCGGGTTCGATTCCCTCCATCACAGGCTGTTGCTACTGGTAAAATGAGGCAGAACATGCTGTTGGTGTTTTTAGGTTCAATGCGATAAAAGTGGAGGAATTTTTCTGTGAAGATGAGGGGCTGCAGAACAGGTAGTAAACAATAATTGCTTTCTTAAAAAAATACTTCTTCAGTCTTTGTTTTGTTTTTTTATTCATTTGTACAAAGGACATTTTCTGATGTTGGGAGGAACTGATACAGAGAAATAATTTAGGATCCCACACAGGAAATAGTCTTACGGCTTACAGATTTCTCCACCAGTTGAGCTCAATAATTAGTCCTGTCGTGAAGGAACTTCATAACTTACAGACTGAATTGGGGGAAACTCATCAATGTATCTATCATGCCTTACAGCAGGGGTTTAATTTATTCTTTGATTTTCTGCTGCCAACCCACGAAGAACAGAATTCATCTCTACTGTCCCTGTTAGATAAATAAAGATAGAAAGATGAAGATGAGAGAGACTCCCAACAGCGCGCCAAGACTCAACAGATCTTCCATTTGGACGTCCAGACATCTGGACTGGCGGAGTTGACATGAGTTATTCTCCATCACTGAGAGGAGTAACACATTAAGTGTGCTTTAAAACAACTGAAAATCCATTTGATGAAATCAGGCAATGTGCAGTTCGAATAGGGACCCCAAGAGGGCAGTGCAGGCTCAGAATTGGGGCTTGCTGGAATCCATATTGGATATTCTAGTCAGCCAGTGGTGTCGGATGCCTGCTGGCCGAGTGTTTAGCTCAGTTCCTCTCTCCCTGTGTGTGAACGTCTGACTAAAACGTCTCTTGCCCTGGCTGTGACACCCTCGGCTGGTGACCTCATTGTCTGGCAGACTGCAAATAAACCCACTGATGCTCAAACAGAGAAACAGAAAACGCAACGCCGGTTTGGAACTTCCGCAAATGAAGCTGGTATTCAAAGGCTTATCGTGCCTCCCGGCACACCGATTGTTCTTACATCTCATCCTCCTGCAGACTTTGGAGCCGATTTCCTAATTTTCTCTACTCTGTTCTGGGATGAGAAAGCCGCAGGCGACCCTGTGGATAAGCAGAGGAAGAAATACAGAGAGCACGGGAGGGAGAGATGGAGGGGAGGCGGTGCTGCTTAACGAAATTCTTAACCCTGTGATCTATGAAAAGCATGTGTGTGTTGGGGGTGGCGGGGAGATTTTGCTCGATGCACACAAGCTAACCAAAAGCGTGGCAAAGGATTTAAAATACCAACCAAAACACAGACTTGCCTGTTTTAAGTCTATTTCTCAGTCTTTTAAATAATCACTTTAATAATATTACAATAACAAAGCCTAAAAGTTGGGGAGTAGAAATGGTGGGTTGATCGTGGCAGAAGGAGTTGAACACAGACAACCTTTTCTTTCCTCACTGTCCGAGATTAAATCAGACTAAACCTTTCCTTTTTTTTTTGTCAATCGCGATTACCAACATTTGTTCTCATTTCTAATTTTCTAAATGCCAGGTATATAATTTATTTCTTCAAAGCCAGAAGTGTGCATTCTCTATGGGTTTGTCCCAACTTTTTCACTACCAATACAATTACCAATTCGCAGCTTTGAATATTGGCCGATATTGATATTGACCCTATACAATATCCCCATGAATCATACATACTTTGATTACTTGTTTTGTAGTGTGGAACATTAGAAAAGGCTTGATCAAGTGACATTACTCAGAGAACAATAGTCAACAACAACAGGTATGAGAACAACTGACCCAATTATTATTAACCATTGGGTTTGCGTATGAGATACAGACACTGCTGGGTAGAAATGCCGACGCGGATTAAATCCTGGATTAAAACTCTGGAGTGGAGTGCTCCTATCAGAGATTGTAGATCCTGACCAATTTAATCTGACACTCGTTTTTTGAATGAAATCGGAGCGATATCAGTATTGGATCGGGACAGCCCTAACCTACACTAAGATTACTATGCATTTAAGCTATTTAGGAAAGCTCAAATGATGTCATGATGTAAAAAAATAAAGATCAATACCAGAAAACCATCCAATTCAAAAGACCTCTATCATGTCAAATAAAAAGAGCAGTGTGGATAATCCGATGGATTTTATTTGAGTATACAAAAATTGTGTTTCTTTTCCAACTTCTAAAATGCACTTATCCAAATCTTAGTCTAGTTTTGTGGTGGTACTAAATTATTCCCACAAAAGGGAACAATTCAGTCACATAATTAAACCTCATGATTACAATATTCATATCCACCCATAGTCTCCAGTGGTCATTGGGCATTCCATCACAGAGCAACATGATATTTACATGTAAACCAGTGCTTTTCACATTGAGCTCCGGAGCCACCAGGGGGTGCTAGAGTAGCCTAAAAAAACGGGACAGAAGAGAGAGAAAAATCCAAAAACAAAAACGGCATATAACTTTTTTCTGTCATAAAATCTAATATGTTTTGCAATCATTACTATAAAATAAGTTGATATAATTTAGTAAAAATGATCATACCATGACCATCTTTCCAATGGGTAAAATTTATCAGGTTGCTTTGCTACTCAAGCTAGCATAGCATGCTAATGGAACTGGAGACGTTCCTGACCAGAAAAAGACTGAAGGATCCGTCCAGCAGCACTGATGTGGAGGACACTGGTCCAACAAATCCCTGGGAACTCCTGGCTCACTGAAATCAGAAGGGATGAGGCAGCATTTATGTTAAATGTAACAGGCCATAATTATCACATTTTTATATTTACGGACACAATAGCAACTTAATAAGGAGAAGTAAACTCTATTGTGTGATTGGCTTAAATCAAGTTAATCAGCTGAAAGTGGACATTTCACCTCAAGTATGTGCATGTATCTCGGCTCTCTTCTTACCCGCAGACCTGTATTCATCAGAAAAACCCCAGAAAGTTATTTTCTCTCGCTACATTTATCTATCCCCACGGGGCATGCTGATAAGCGGGAAGCTACATGAGTTTTTGGAGGGCTGACCTAAAGGCAGGCGTATCTTTCTGCCTAAATCTGGTGTTGACACGGTTCACTTCTTACTTCGTTTGCATCTTTGTAGTTATTTTTGCTCTTATTTTTTTTTTTTGCGAAGGACATATAGAAGGCAGACATGTATTTTAACTGCTTGCACACAAAGCGCTTAAAATAATTCATTTCTCCACTTAATGAATCCGGTAGAACGTTGGAGGCGGCAGGCGAGTTGGGGGGGGAACGAGTGTGTGGTAAATGTTCAGCCGCCTACAGGGAAGATGTGTAAAGTAGAGCACACACTGGACAGGTTGTCATCAAGTAATAGGCCTACATCATTTATTGTCATTTTCATGTTGTGACAGTCCTATTTAGCAATGCAACCTGGTACACTGAGACCATTAAAAATGTCACTGGGAAGAAACGTTTAATTAAAAGGTTTAATTAATTTCATTTAAACTTCCCCTTGGGCATCAATAAAGTATATTCTATTCTACTCAATTTCTACACAAGCAGGTATGTCCATGATCAAGAGTTCGTTGAAGGGTTGCTCTTATTGTATTTGAGGCAATAAATGTTTGTTTTCTTATTTTAAAAAAAGAATAGAATTATTTGTCAATTTTTATTCGTGTGTTTTTAATAAGGACCAAAATACGCTTATGTGGTCTACTGAAAAATATGCAGGAGGTTGCTGTTTTTTCATCCGATTGTCAGAATAATCAATAGAATAATCGATTACTAAAATAATCAATGGTTGCAGCCCAACATTGAACTGAAGTTTGGAGCGGACACTTGAGAAAATGGGAGCGGGGGGGGGGGGTTGAGTGGGGTGAGAATATTTCTGCAAATATGTGCAATTTAAATAAGTCAACCCTGTAAAAAAAAAAAAAGTGATTTTTGTTCATCTTAGTCAATAAGATGTTCAGTCTGGAATCCTGCTGTTGACTGATGCAACGCTGCTGGAATTTCAGACGTGTTCCCATTGAGCAATCTCAGATCCATCACTGTTTGCTTCCTGGTTCGCCTTCTTTCTGCAGATCCTCCCAGCAGCTTGCTTAGCTTTTGTCACAGGGCGACGGACAACCATCAATAACATAGAAACGGTTGCAACTCTGAAAAGAAGCACTTAATCACTGTGAAACCTCTGACTACTTCCAGTGAGACAAAGAAGCTAGGCACAGATGAATGAAGAAAAAAAAAAACAGAAAACAAGCATCGCATCTAAACGTAAGCGACTCTCTGAACCGAAGAAGATGTAAACGAGGGATTTGTTAACAAAATGAAAGATAAAAAAAAGCGCTCCAATTTAGGTTTTAGTACCAGCCCTTGATTTGTGTGTTTCCCGGCTTTGTGTTTAGGTTGGAGAGGGTGAAGTTAAACCAAAAACCAGACAAGAACGAACAATTCCCCACTCTCTCCCTGAAACAGAGATGCACTGACAGTCATGCAGCTTGAAATGTAAATAGGTCCAACATTAGCATTCAGCCGTCATCTCCTCCTCTGTTTTTATGTCAGTGTGTGTGTGTGAATTAAATTGGGGGATGGAGGGAGAGTGAGGGGTAACAGTAGGGAGTTGGACTATTTGATCAGGCTCCCCTCGGCTCGCTGTGAGCCTCAGTAGCAGGAGTTCATCTGTGGGACAGGCGCTAATGCTGAGCACATCAGCTTGCAGTGTTGTGCCAGATTCTGAAAATCATATGTGTGTGTGTGTGTGTGTGTGTGAGCGAGAGGGAGAATGTGGGCATTTGTTTGCATGTCACTGCGAGCTCCAGCATCTGTCTCCTTACATGCAATGCTTCTCCATCCCACACATTCAATACATAAGATAACGCTGCGAGAAGCAAACGCTAAGCCATGATGCTTTCACACTTTGCACGTCGGCGTGTGTGTGTGTGTGTGTGTGTGTGTGTGTGTGTGTGTGTGGGGGGGGGTTCTGATGTGCATCTTCCCAAGGCTCTTTGTCTCCCACGTTCACCCGTATGTGAACCCATATCCCTGAAAATCCAAACGACACAGTAAACTGTTGTGTTCACCCATAAATCCAGGCAATTATCCGGACACACACACATGCACACCCCCACACACACACAAACACACACTCACACACACACAGCCTTGTAGTTCTATACAAAATGAGGACTTTGTATTGACTTCTATTAATTTTAGGAAAAGCATTTATGTCTAACCCAGACATTTTCCCTAACCATTACTCATTGAATTCAATGAGAAGGTGTGTCCAAACTTTTGGTCTGTACTGTATATATATATATATATATACTGTATATACTGCATTTTTATAACAACTGAAGTTAACATAGTTACTGGATTGTGCTATAAAACACTATGTGCCTTGAAATAACACAATAGTATAATTATTTGTATAATTATTTTTTAATTTTCCAACAGCAAATGCTAAAAAAGCAATTTTCTTATCAGATGTTTCTCTTCGCAAATTAAATGTGCTGTGACAATATGTGCTATGACAATCCACAATTTCCATAAGCAAGTCATAAGCAGATCTTCAATCTGTCCATTATTATCTACCTGGTATTAACTGTTTGACACTTTGGCATTATAAATGCTTTAAATTTTGAAAATGTCTGTTGTGAAAGTTTTGCCTGTACTCTTGAAAACACAGCGGTGTTTTAGAAAAAACAGAGGCACTTCCCACACATTTAAAACAGAATCACAGCAATACATTAAAAACATCGTGCTCATTAACGGGATCATAATTGTTCATATTCTCTCACGTCTCTTGGAGAATAATTACATTCGCCCTTCAAAACTGATGACCCAGTAAAAGATGTCACATGCGCTGCTTTAAGCTCCGGTTGACAGGAATGAGTTGAAACGGCATCAGGTTTTGCTTTGGCCTCTCTTTGCATAATGAGTTGAGCTGCTTTGTCCTCTTCAGTCAGCATCATGAGGTTTGACTTGATTTCAGACTGACGATCCTGAGTTCTTCCCACAACATGTTTAGTTGAATAAGAAGGTGCAGACTGGGTCATTCTGTGCTACACTTTCAAACTTTCCCGTGGTTTTTGTTGTCTTTATTAATTGATTGATAGAGATAGTTCCTGAAAACAAAAAAAATGTCCTACTGAAAAGAATGTAAACTCAGGACTAAACTTAAGTACACCCTGCGTGACGGACGAAGGTTTTGTATAATAACCAAAGGAAGTTTTCAAAATCACACTTTTTGTTCCATTAAAGTTCAAAATGAAGAAAGATTATAACCTCAGAGAGGTGGCATTTAAACTGTTTCCAACTATTGCTGATGCTCTGAATACATTGTGGAGTATTCATACTGTCTCAAAAGGAAAACAAACGGTAAAGGAGAGGTAAAAGTCCTCGTTTGTGACATAGGCCTCAGAAGCCAATCAGAGGGCAGGATTCAGTATCCAAAACACAACAATCCACTCACATGGAGGAAATGTGCAGCAATATTTTTTCAGCAGGTGAGAAATTGTCTATTTGATTTAAAATATTTTATTTGGTTTACATTTTTAGGTAATCTCAATTTAACAGTTGTTTAATTTTTTTCTATTTTATGTAAAAGCTTGAGATATTATTGAGCAAACCTTATTTGAAAAGGAACATTATCAAGAAATAATAATAATAATTAAAAAAAAACAGCCAAAACAAAAGTGGATTAGCAGAGCTAGCTAACAAATGTTGACGTCATCCAGGACATGTTACTATGAAATATCGGCCCGGTCCCAAAACTCACACTGTACCCTACCCTGCTATATGATGTGTGGATTCAGTCCAAGTGCGAATAAGGGATCGAGTGTGCAGGTAACAAGCATGCAAATATTTGAGAAATGGGACAGTACGCCTCTGTGTCGCAACGTCTACATCCAAAATGGCGGACCAATCGCTGTTCAGGCATTTGTGCTGCTGAAAAGTGACAACAACAAAAAACAATTTTAAATGTAAATGTCTATAGGTATCTTTGCTTTGCAAAGTCATTGCTGGAGATATTTGACTGTTCAAATTCTGTCATTACTTGTTGAATACAGAGCAAAATTCCATGTGTCATTTAAAATCAGAATATTTTTTTTTTTTTGCGACAGACACATGTTTGCTTGGTGAACATTACCGTAATTCCAATGGCAACTTTTTATCGTATGATGATTTTGTCAAAAATACACATTAAAATACGGTAATATTTAGTCTAACCGTCGGGAATTCTTCCTGCTACGACTCGAACCAGGCTGCTCTCAGAGACCCTCTCTGCCCCCAGCATCACCATCCACAGTGACTCTTTGAGTACATTTTGATTATATGGGCTACGAAAGCATTAAGTTTCCTCCTCAGACAAATAAAAGTGTGTTTGAAATGAATTAAATAAGAGTTTTTAGTCTTTTTAGCATTAGACTTCCTCAGCCCTCTTGAAGGAACCAGCCCTTAGCCACACAGTTATTTTTAGGAAACATAAGTGATTTCTAAGCACTCTGCTCGTTCTAAGCACTTTGCCGTTCGCATTCTTCATTGAAACAAATACGATCGATTTGCTCTATTTTCAGCCGAGTAAAGGACATTAATTTGCTCCAGCGAGAATTTCCTGCTGGCAGGATGGTTTATGTGGGGACGAGTCAGAACAAAGCGCAGCGTTGGTGTTCACGGTGATAAATAAACGCGACTCGGTGCAACTCTCCGAGGCTCGGCAGTATAAATGTGTCTGTAGATACATTTAAAACACACCGTGCGTCTGAACGGGATTCATTCTTTATGATTGTAGCCTCTGCTGTTCAGGTGTTTCTCTCTAACTTATTGACTAATGTATTAGGCAGTGTTGTGTTGTGTTGACCCCAGAGAACGGAGCCAGAGCTAACGGTGCTTTAACGGGGGCAGTATTCTGTAAAAGTTTGAGCTTTACGTCATGTTAGGACCATAGAAGTTATTCCCTCATCAAAAACATACCTGAGGTGTTTTCCTTGCTTCTTTCAAGAAATCTCTTGAATCGCCCATGGCAACCATTCAGCTGTGCAAAATGTCTGGGTGGACCTAGCCCCGCCTTCGAGCTGCAGTTTCGAAGCTTCAGAGCTTCCGCCTCACAAAGCACTACTCCTCCATAACTCCTTCAGACTAGCCAGCAGCAATTAGAAAACATCTGGTGGAACTGCGCATCTGCTGAGTTCATTACATGTGCTACTTCTCAGTGAAACGCTGGTAAAAACGTCAGTGTTTTCACCAATGCATTGATTTATCGACCTGCTGATTCCCTTGATTTTGGGAATCACGTCCTTACACGTGACGCTGATCTTATCCTCCAATCTTATCAACCTCAATAAAGGTCTAAAAATCAGCCACTGTCCTCTTCTGTTCTCCCCTGAGAGAGGTTTGACTGACAAACCGACCCACCACTTTTGCAGTTAACGATAGTCACCCCACTGCTGCTAACTCAGTGACTTTCCTGCTATGTCTAGCGACATTTCAGTCTCTAAATATAGCAAAGTATCGGCCAAAATCAGAATCAGCAGGTCAGGCTTTTTAAAGATGGGTAATCGACGATCGGCCAGAAATCTGTGAGCAGGGCATCCCCAGTTATTATGAGGCAAAAGCAGCTCTGATCAGGTGACTTAAAGGAACTCAGTGTTTCAGCTGTTTTGGAGTTTTCATGGAAGTTTGTTCCAGATGTGTGGTGCACAGAAGCTGAAGGTAACGCAGTTATCACGTGTCTGTAAAACACACCACACTGCCCGTTTAAGAGAGAGCAGCGAGTGTCTGCATGCTTAACCCAGCTCCAGCACCTTTTGATGCCGCATACGTCTCTCCGTCTTCCTCCTCTTCCCATGGCGAGGAGCTCATCATCAGAATGGCACGCTCTCCTTTTCACTCATGGCTCCCCTTCTCCTCCCCTGACGCTCCGCACTTGTTGAGGAGCTGTCATGTCTTTCTCTCCTCCTTTCTCCGTCTCCCTCTCCGCTCTCTCTCCTTCCTCAGCCTGTCATCTTTCCAGTGTGGCTGCAGGGGCGGATCAAAGCCAGTTGGAGGCGGAGGAGGATATGGTGGGGGGGAGAGTTGGAAGGTGGAGGGGGGGGGGGGTAGGATGAAGAGGGAGTATTTCTGTATTTCGGGGTGAAAGAGAGGACAGGGTAGCTGTGCGACACGCTGAAAACGCAGAGCTTTAAGGAGCTGCCGCTGCGATGATTTAAAGCGCAGAAACAACTAAAAAAAAAGAAAAGGGAAAAAAAAAGCACATTTAGGTGTTGATGGAATGAAAGTGTGCGTGATATTACCGCAGCTTTACGCCCGGCAAGGCTGTTGTTAAAGACCGACCTGACCCAGACCGGCCCAGCGACAAAGGTTAAATCAACACTGCTGGTAATGTCCCGAAGCCAATTATCGTCACATTTCTGATCCAATCCGTGACATTTTACTGTCTCCAATGTGGCTCATGTAGCGCAGTTCTCTCTCCCGGCCACAGGGAGGCAGTGTGAGATGACGGGACCCAGTAATCCAACAGCAGGATCTCTAAGCTTTGACCCATAAATCACCTCATGCTGCAGCACATTTGGGTTACAGATACAGTTTATGTAAATGACAGACATATATGTGGTAGGAAAGGTAAATAAATAGGAAGCGGTTGGTAAAGATGGAATTTGCTGATGTTTCCACAATATTAAAATGAAACAAACTTATGTAAAATGATGTGCCTGGGAGAGAAGCCGTGAAAGTCAAGCTGAAATCCCTCCGCTATTCTAATTAGCAAACTGATTGCACCGAGAGAGTACATTTATTTAGGTCAGTTCCTCAAAATTTTTCATGCTTCTTGTTTTTTTTTGTTTGTTTTTTTAATAAATTGTCACATTACAACTAAAAACATCCGTTTTTATTGAAATTATTGAAGAACTTAGTAATTGTTGAGTGAAAACAAAAGAATACATGGAGTTCACAAATATCACAATCTGTGGCATGAATTTGTTTTGAGTCGGTGCTTTACAGATTCATGTTTTATTATAATTACATCTACCAGACATTTTCTCAGTGGACATCACTAAGAGCTTCTGTGGACAGCAGTATTCAAGTTTTCCCTCAGATTCTCAACGTAATTTAGACCTGGCCTTTGACTGGGCCGTTCCAACACATCAAATGTCCCACGGGCCACACCCTTCTGTAATCCCTCCTGTCGGGAGTTTGTTGGGAGGGGCTCAGCACATAAGCTAACTAAAGTTCTGTGAAATCATCAATAAATGCTGCATTTACAGGTGAAATAATAATTTGATTTAATTAATGCACTGATTATACGTAATACACTTGCTCCACTGAAAGGATGTCATGATAAAGCACATTGTTTCATCTCTAGAGTTTGTAATTTGCTGAGGCTCTGAACGCAATGACAGGTTTGTGCGACGGTCTATTAGGATATTATAAATAAAGGAGGAGTAAAAAAAACTTCTTTTTTATAATCTCAGAATTAAAGAAGAGGAAGAAAAAAACAAGGAATTTTTTTAGTTTGAAAAGTAAAAAAAAAAAAAATGCAGAAAAAGCTCAGAAATTTTTAATTTCAGA
Source organism: Xiphophorus hellerii (assembly GCF_003331165.1). Taxonomy (NCBI): domain Eukaryota; kingdom Metazoa; phylum Chordata; class Actinopteri; order Cyprinodontiformes; family Poeciliidae; genus Xiphophorus; species Xiphophorus hellerii. The sequence continues at coordinate 31,479,426 of NC_045691.1, read as the reverse complement.
AAATCTTTTGATGTAAATCCACTCTTCCTTTTTTTTTTTTTTTTGCTAGCTTCATTGGCCCGTTGTAGGTTTAAATCCAAAAGGTCAGTGACGCAGAGTTTAGAAAAAAAGAAATTTTACCATCATAGAAAAAAACACAACTAAAATAATCTAAAATGTTTAGGTCCATTTAATGTATCTAAATGAACCATCTAAATCTAAACTCAATTTTAATGAATCATTTTAAAGTAACACAGCCTTCTTCTTCTCAACTCAACGTAATTCCAGTTCTCCTAAAGTGAAAGTTTATTGGAAGTGGAACCAACAACCACCGTTGCCACCTTAGTCAATTTGTTGCTACAGTTAGTAAATTTTTATTTTTATTTATTTCAAAAGAGCAAGTAGAAACAAATCTTGGTCTTTTTCTTCAGTAATAGGAGACTTATGGGAGTATCTGTTGGTCTCGCTGTATGAGCAGCAGGTAAGGCCTTGGCCCCGCCCCCCGGCTCAGAGCTCTCAGCGGCTGATTCTTGGCGCAGCAGTGGCTCCCAGCAGGAGCCAGAGCCGCTCTCCGTGTTGAGACTGTTAAGAAATCACACATTCGCCACTGGCTGATCCCCCTACAGTCAGGAAGGGATGTAAATATTACAGTTTCTTTGTGAAACTTTTACTTTAGGTATGCTTCTGTTTTCTTTTAAGTCCATTTCAGGTTGTAGGTCCCACAGGTACAAATTGTACATAAAACAACAAATATTAATGAATGATTCAGTGTTGTTGTGCTGTTGCTCCTTAATTGGATCATAACTTTAAAAGCCAAAGTTAAACAAAAAATGTTCTGTTTTCCAAAGGAGTTTTTTGTTAAATTTTAAACATATTCAGGAAAGATTGACACACGAACGGTCGCGAACAGAATTATTCCTATTTTCAGCAGCATCCAATACATTAAATTTCATTTGTTTGGTCAGGACAAATCACCGGAATTAGCAAAAAAGGGAATTATTCTTCTGTTGTCGCTGGACAATGCTGAATTTGTCCTGCTAAAAAGAAACAAAGGTTATACAAACAAAGTCAAAATGACTTAGCTACACAAATTTTGTCCATAAATACAAACCCCTGACCCCCCCAAAAAAAATTCAATCAATACACACAGTAAATTCAATACAAAACAAGAAAACTACAACACAATTTTGTAACTTCAAGTCACTTTTAGTCTAGTCACATCCAACAGCCATTTTCTCTAGTCCCCTCCCAGTGATGACATCATAAGCCGATGTTCTTTAAGAAGAACCAGTCTGATCTGGAGAGTTTCGGTTCTGTTACCACACTGAGACAAAGCCTCACCCAAATCAAATAGATTACGAGCTAACCTGAAAGGAGCAAATCATGAAAATGTCATAAAAAAACACATACCACTACAAATGAACAAAAAAATTAAAGAGAATATTTTAGTACAAGTGACTTAAGTCTTTCTAATTATTATTACAGTATGTCCTCCAAATACCAAGTGAAGAGGAGGAGTAGCAACTTTCAATCAGCTTAATTATTAGCTACAATTGTTTCAAATATCCCAGCTCCTCCAGACTAGCCAGCAGCAATTAGCAAACACCTGGCTGAAGTGCGTACCTGCTGAGCTGGGTATACGAGCTGTTCCTCCGTGCAACACTGGTAAACATGTTGTTAAAGGTTTAACAGAGGCGCCACGTTGTGATGACTTCCTGAAGGTGAAATCTCAGAAAGAAAAGGAGTTTTTTTAAAGAGACAGAGGCCCAAAATTACAAATTAAAATTTCTTTTAAGTAATATTTGATTTAGAAAGCATTTTTATAACAACTGAAGTGAACTTAGTTACTTGATTGTGTCAGAGTTTTGCAAATAGTTATCTCATGAATAAGTTTGTCTCTCTACTCTAAGCTGGAAACAAGGTGAGGTGGACCATGCAGTTCTTGGAGAAACCGGTTTCAGCTAGTACAGAGAGACCCCTCTACTCCTTTTCTTTAAGTTTCTGTTTGATGACTGACCCCCCCACTCCGCTTTCAGTAAAACCAGGCTGCTGCAGGGGGACAAGTTGGAGTTGTGAATCTGAGACTCTCCCCTTTGCAAAGGCTGACGTGATGCTACTCTCTGTGTGGTTCTTTATATGTACAGGTTAAAATACCCAACAGATGGCACCATGTGTCTGGAAAACACATGATACTGCCCCTTTAAGGAGCATTAATGCAATTTTTCCCAGAAAGTGCTACTGGACCAGTGCTTCTGTATTTTTATGGACTGATCTGCACACAGAGGAAAAGTCTTATTATTATTTTGTTAACGTGGTAAGCTATAGTGTCTCATTTGTTTATGTTAGTCCCTGTGTTGGACTGCTGTCACTGGACGATGACTGAACTTGAACAGGAATACATCCTGAACATGAATGGCGGGTTTACCAATAGAGCTCATCCACACCAATGCTTTAATAAGTAATTGGATTAAAAGTCTTGTTTCCAAAGCACATCTATTTGAATGATTATTTTGTGTATTGGGAGAGGGAGAGAAGAGACGGACCAGCTGGGAGTTTTCTCACTTCTGCACGCACCTGATCTCGGGTTCATCCGCAGAGCAGGTCTTAAAATACCTGGGTAAAGTCGCAAAAATATCCATAGATTGAGTGCCAGCTGCTGCTGTTCAGCATTAGCCTGCAGCTCTCTCCGGGGTTTCTGTGGCAACCTGTCACACAGCTGGAGCCGCGGTATAGAGCTGTCACTCTCTAACAGCGGCGCAGGGCTGGAAGCAGTGCTACAGCCTGCAAAACGCCTATTAAAGATATAAAAACAATAGTCAAAATGGGGAATAATATGTTCCAACTCCATTTTTATTTTCTTTTTTTTTTTTTGCTTTTCACTTAATATTTAGTTGATGCTGCTCTAAAGTATCCCCTAGCAACAAATTAAAATATGACTAGTTAACTGTGATTGTCACTGTGCAAACAGCTAGTAGTTTATTCGGACAGACGTTGTTACTTTGTGTGCTGCGGCATGTTCATCATCAACTTGTGGAAGTAATTATTCATGTAACCTTCTTCTGAATTGGTCTTTTTTGTCTAAGTGTAACACAGAAACATTTCAAGGTTCGTCAAGGTTAAACATCCATGAAAATCTTTGATGCATCTCTTGATTTCTCCAGGTAATGATGACGGTTACAGACATAATAAAATTTCAGGTAAAATAAAAAACACATAAGAACAACTGGAGAGGTTGACATTCTTTTCCAGAATGTGAAAGCAGACCTACTGTATGTAAAACAGGCAAATGTGACTTACAATTTAAAAATTTTTTTTCCATCAATATTGATTACAATGAATCAAATCCAGCTGAACATGTGGCATGAACGACACAACAATCATTATCCATCCATCCATTTTGGACCCTAGTGGGGTCAGGAGACCAGCAAACATTGCAGGTGAGAGGCGGAGTTCACCCTGGACAGGTCATCAGTCTGTCGCAGGGCAACACAGAAACAGGACAAACAACCATACACACACACACACTCACACCTAGGGAGAATTTAGAGAGACCAATTAACCTAACAGTCATGTTTTTGGACTGTGGGAGGAAGCCGGAGAACCCGGAGAGAACCCACCATGCACAGGGAGAACATGCAAACTCCATGCAGAAAGACCCCGGGCCGGGAATCGAACCCAGGACCTTCTTGCTGCAACAGTGCTACCAACTGCAGCCCCAGCAACCATTATAGTCTGAAATAATAATGAACAACATCTAAAACTCACAGTCAGAAGTGGACAGAGTCCCCAAAATTGTACTTTTTTGTACTTAAGTAGTACAAAAGAGTTTCACTACTTAAACATATTTCTACTCAACCAAAAGTAAAAAGTATCCGTCCAAGAAATGACTCAAGTAAGAGTAAAAAAGTATTTGGTAAAAAGTCTACTCACTAACTGATCAAATTATCAATCATTTAATATCTAAAAATTGCATCATCAGATGGACCAAAATATAAAACTAAGAGGAAAGGTTGGAATTTTAAGAACCAAAATGACTATAATTCATATACCGGTAAGTAACAAAAATGAACAAAATCAGAGAAAAGAATTTTTTTTCCGAATCAGTTTCTTCCTCCAGGCCATGAACAACCATACACTGTACTTCTAAAACCTTGAATGAAAGACAGAGCTGCAGGACTGCTGCTTTGTGTCTGTGTTCTTTAAGCCATTTTCTGGTTTTCTTGCTAAAAATATTGAGCATAGCGGTCCTGTGTGACAAAGGAGGCGGCCATTGTCACTCCACCACCCGTCTTCCAGGTTTACACCGACTGGGCGCTCGCCTCTGGCCTGTGGAAACCTCCTCAGCCTCCTTAACCTCCAGGACTCTCCTGTTCAACCAGGCAGAAAGCTTGGATTAATGGGCTTAAACTGGATTTAAATATCTTGAAGTGAGGGAGTTCTCGACACCTATGGCCTTTACGCCGAGCAAATAAGCTTCTGCTAACAGAGATGGTTCAGTGCCCTGCAAAACCGAACTTGAACTGTTCACATTTTGTCACATTATAAGCACAAACATCATCGTAATTATTGATGATTTATGTTGAAGTGCAAACACTGACGTTAGTGGAAGAGAAACAATGGAGAAACGCAGTCAGATTTTATTCTTTTTAAATAAACATGTCAAGCACATTTTACTCTGTTATGCCAAAATATATGCCAGTGCAACTAACATGTCATCAAAAGTAATCTAATTATTAAAATATGTGTTAAACTGTGTATAACCTAATCCCAGTATGATGATTCTGTTTAGTTTTCGTGTTCCTTTAATTAAGTTGAGTGGCATCAACTTTGTCTCTTAATTAAAGCTACTGTTACAACTTCAATAGAGTTACCTTAACTATCTTTAGCAATTATATTAAATAAAAATGATTACTTAAGAGGCATTTAATTTTAAAACGTGGCCCGACTTATTTAATTACATTTTTATGCTGTTACATCAAGTTGACTTAACATGAAATTTGACATTTGTGCAGCAGCAGTGGCAACTAGACCAATTTTAACAAGTTAGAGTTTCATTTTGAGCCAATAAACTTTCTAACTCATTTCTAAGTTAAGTCAACTTTGGAATATTTATTTATTTTTTGTCATTTAAAAAAAAAAAAAAAGTATTTTATCAGTGCATAAATCCAGCTGTTCTGTCGAGACCCCAGAGGTTTGTTAGAGATAAAATCTGGAAGAAAAATATTTTCTAGGATGAATTAAAGAGGTTCAGAGGTTCACCCTCCAGCCAACAGACCTGAACATTCATCAGGAGTTAGAATGGGATAGCTTAGATCACATACTGATGTGTTAGAGCGGCCTAGTCAAAGCCCAGCTCTAAACCTAATAGATAATCTGAACACTGATGCTCACAGATGCTCTCCATTTAATCCTAAATTGTTTTTTGCGATAGAAAAATGGACGAAAGCTTCCAACTGAAACTTTGGTAAAGACATTCACCAGAAGGCGAACAGGACACACATTTACATTAAGAGGTGGATCAATGACGCTTTAGCTTCATTGTTAGTTTTGAAATTTTATTTGTAGAAGCAAAACCCAGGAATACCACGATTGGATGAAAGAAAATATGATTTCCTTAAAGTACTTCATTTTTATATTCAGGCATTACAGAACTCTGAGAGAACCTTTTGGATTCACTTTGAAAATAAGCCTCTAATCTAATTTTACTCTCTTACTTGTGTTTGAGCAAGTAGCACCAGTGCGTGTGTGTGTGCGTGTGTGTGGGGGGGGGGGGGGTTGTGTGTGTGTGCATAGAGAGTCATCAGAGGACCAGCGTTGTCAGTGTCAGTGCTCTTCCTCCCTTCTTGACCCTGTCATGGTGACTGCCATGCACGTGTCTCCATCTGGGCAAGGTTCTTCACACACACACACACACACCCCTGCACGCACGCACACACACATGCACACCCCAACACACGCACACACACTGAGGAACACAATGAGTTGACATCTTCAAGTGCAAGGGCAACAAGACTGTCACCAGCAAGGGCAAGGCCAGTTTTGTGGGCTATAGAACGCATCATTTCTGAGTCACTGCTTCACAGACTTTGGCACTCTTTAAATTTGTTGACTAAATGTATATGTTTATAGAGAGAAGTCTATATTTGTTGGGTAATTTGTTTTGATTTTGTTGCGTTTGTGGATAAGTTTGGTTGTTGCCACCACTTCTAAAGTCAACGGCCCACTTAGAAATGACGGTAACACTTTATTTGACGGGTTGTGAATAAGACTGTCATAACACCGTCATAAACATGAGTAAATCTTCATGAATATTTATGACTCTTGTCATAAAGTGTCATTCGGTAAATCATGACTTTTAATACAAAGTTGACATTATTCAAAATGTCTTTGTTATGACAACTTGACATTAACCAAGAAATCATGATCTGATATAAATTTGTTATAAAAGTATTACTGATCAAACTTTAAAAATTATGTAGCTTTATGTTATTAAAGCTAAAGTTTAATCAGTAATATTTTTATAACAAATTTATATCAGAACAAAACAAAATGGAGTCAACATACAGCTTCAGTTATTACAGCTGGAAACTGAAGATCAGGTTTGAAATCTGGGTCTGGTGATGGACTCTGACCTGAACCTCCAGAGCCACATAAGGACAGTTACAAAGTCGGCCTTCTATCACCTGAAGAACATTTCCAGGATTAAAGGTCTAATATCCCAAATCTAGAGAAACTCATCCATATGTTTATCTTTAGTCACATCGATTACTGCAACAGCGTCTTCACAGGTCTGCCTAAAACATCAATCTCCAGCTGCAGATTATCCAGAATGCTGCTGGTGTTCTGACTAAAACCAAAAATTAGAGCACATCACACCAGTTCTACAGTCCTTCCACTGGTTCCCTGTAGCTCAGAGAATAAACTCTAAAATACTGTTGTTAGTTTATAAATCACTGAACGACCCAGCACCACAATACATTAAAGATCTGCTGTTGCTGTATCAACCTTCCAGGCCTCTCAGGTCTTCTGGTTCTGCTGGATGCAGAACCAGAACCAAGCATGGAAAATCTGCATTCAGCTTCTATGCACCACAAATCTGGAACAAACTTCCAGAAAACTGCAAAACACCTGAAACACTGAGTTCCTTTAAATCAGGACTAAAACCAACCTGTTGCCTTTGATTAATAATAGCTAAATATCTGATGATGATTATTCTCGATGATTGCATTTGACAAAATGTGATGTCTGCTGCTTGTTTCATAATTGGCTGCTGTATTCTGTTTGCATCATGTGAAGCACTTTGAACTGCCTTGTTACAGACTTGACTCAACCCCTCCTGTAACTTTTGCCCTTCACTTTATGACTAACTTCTACATTAAGAGCGTCACAGAAGAAAACGCGGCTGGATTAAAGCCTTGTCCATAGCCGTTTTTGAGGCATCGCATGATTCCAGCATTAATCAGGGCGACTGTGATCTATGCCATCAGTTTTAGTTACCACCTGCTTTCTCTCAGCTTTCTGCTCCTGCGCTTCCATCTTTAGAACTGCTCCACTTAGTGTGTATGAGTCAGTGCATGCAGGTAGAGCTAATACAGCCCAATAACAGACTGCTCCGTCCCTTATTTGCAAAGTGCTTATTTTATTGAGCTTCTATTAGCCTACAGGCTGGAAGGTGTGTGTACGAGTGTGTGTGAGCGTGGACGCACACATTCGCACACACCTTGTTGCGTGTGGACATAGACACGGTTGTGTTTTGTGGGTGATGAATTGAGCCAATCACTGAGTGACGTCTCATACATCACTTTTATTGCAGCGGTTTGGCCATAACCCTCTTTTTTTTTTTTCTCCCCATTCCCCAAACTTGCTCAATCTTTCTTCCTCTCTTCATTTTAGGCCCAATCTGCTTTGAAGGAAGATGAATAATAAAGCGCCGCTGAGACGCTGGTGTTCTCAGAGACAGAGAGGTCTTGTCTGTTTGCTCAGAGGTCGCGTTAACCCGTTTAAAAGGCGCCTCATGCCAACCCGTGGCGGTCCGGCTGACGTTAGCCTTCTGACCTCTTGCTCTCGATTTCGGGGCTGAGTTTTGAGCGAACACGGATCGTGCCGCCGATCGCGGAGGTGGGTGCCATGAATAAAACTGTCTGGGATTAGCCGCCGTTGCCTATTCACGCGGAATACAACGTCGGCCTCTGACCTCGTCGCCGCTCCGTCGGAATAAACAGCTTGGAGCTCATCTTTTCTCTCTCGCCGTTGTAAAGCGCTCTTCATCTGTCTCATTCCCGGCCCTAATGAGTTTTAATAGACTGCCTCTGTCTGGCCAGCCCACAGTATTTGGCTAATTCAGTACAGCCCTTATCACACCGAACAAACAACCACAAGATTTCTTTGTTGCTGCTAATGTCACTGAATAAAAGCCCCATCTCACCGCTAATTGTCCTCTCTAATCTTCGCACACATTATTGCTTTTATTGGCCGCATTAAAAACAATCTTGTTTTTCCTTGCGGTCCATCGGCCATTTGGCCACACATCTCGGTTTTGATTTGAATTCTGCTGAATCCCCATTTACTTCCACTAAAGGGACCGTATGCCGCAAGCTTCCCTCGCCATCTTGATCTTTCAATAGTAATTTGCTATTAAATATTCATTCTCTGGGACAATTTCTCAGAGCTCTAATTAGTTTGTTGTCATCTTTGTTGATGATAAACAGCAGGCAATAAATCTTCCCTTCAGAGAAGAAGAAATCTGGGGAAAACGTGCAAATCAGCAGTCGGCCACAAGCAAAAATCAAACAAAGTGACCTGGCTTTGCTCGTCATCTCTTCACAGCCGGAGATCGAGATGAACTTAAGTGCGACACCAGCATGAAAACATACCCAGAACACTCTGTAAAACAAGACGAGAAGGCAGGGATTGATAGAGACAAATGGCACTAATGATGTTAAACGGGCATCAAGAACCTTGTACGTGTCTGAGACCCTGATGGCAGAAAATTTAAAGAGTTTTCTTCTTGACATGGAATCTGGCTCGCAACAGATGAGGCTGAAGATGACTGAAGAAAATTAGTCCACAGGGTGACTGAAGCCCGTCCCCGTAGTTTTAATGCAGGAGTCAGGTTACACGACGCATGCTAACACAGAAATAAGCAAGACAGACCGTCATGCACACAATCCGACAGCAGCAATTTTGAGCTGCCGTTTGACTTATTTTAGGGGGGAGAACAAGAAACTCCACATAAAAAGACTCCAGAGGCATAATTTGCATCGACTACTTTCTTGCTCTTACAGTGGTCACACGCAAAGAAGAAAGTCAAGGTGAGGGGAAAAAAAGGCAAACAAGAAGGGCCCAAAAACTAGACCACCCATTGACTTGCAACAGGATCTCAGCCTTAGTTAACATGTTCTCGCCAGGCGAGGAAGCTGGACTCGCAACCAGAACCTTTTGATTGCAAGACTGCTGTTCTTCCTACTGAGCTACAGCGGCCCGTGACCGAGGGATCCATGGTAACTCTATGGATCCCTCTGTACCTCCACCAGAAATGGAGGTACAGAGATCCACAGCTCATTATGGGAGGTTCTGTCTAAATGATATCGCCACCAAATCTGGTCTTTATGGCAGAGTGGAAAGAAACTATTACTGAACGATAAGGCCACAGGAAGTTCCCTTTGGAGTCTGCCACAAGCCACGTAGGGTACAGAGCAAACGTTTCTAAGTGTTGTGATCCTGCAGCGTGTGTGACGAGGGATCTGCCCTGCTAGAGGATCTTTGCAGGAGAGTGTGGGAGTCTGTGGGAGTCTCCACACCTGTGTGCAATTACCAATCAGGCTGCCAGCAAATATGAGGAGCTGCAGCCTGAAGATCAACCTGCACAAATGAGGAGTTTTGGATGGATAATTGAAAAGAAAATTAAAGAATTTAAAATTAATAATTTAGAAATTAGTCAAACAACACCAATATCAATTATACCACCATGGATTCTACCAGAAGCAACAGTAGATATGTCAATAATGGAAAAGAAACAGGATAAGTCTTACACCACAGATAATTATTCAGTGCAATTATATTTAAACAATTATCATCAATATATTCAAATTTATACAGATGCATCAAAAATAACTGGAAAAATAGGAATAGCTTTAGTAGCACCAGAATTTAATATAAAAATAGGAAAACGAATCACAGACAGATTATCAGTTTACACAGGAGAAATGTTGGCAATATGATTAGCTTTGCAATGGGTAGAAGACATAAAACCATTAAAAACTGTCATTTGTTCAGATTCAAGCTCTGCATTATTAAGTTTAAAATATAATCAATCAGACAGTAGGACGGACATTTTATTAGAAATATTTCATACATGATTCAGAATACAAAACATGGGTTTAATAGCTTTATTTGTGTGGGTTGCAGCACATACTGGGGTAGAAGGAAACGAGAGAGCAGATAAAATGGCAATTGTGGCAATTCACAATAATATTAGTTTTACAGTTAAAACAAGTAAATCTGTAAATCTGAGGGAAAGAGTATTGTTAAAGAAAAACGAATGAAAGAATGGCAAAAAGGGGGGATGAAGAACAAACAGGAAGATGGTTTCATAAAATTCAGAAGATGGTAGGAGAAAGAAGAAATAGAAAGGAGGAAAGAGTGACAACAAGGTTAAGATTTGGGCATTCAGGACTTAATTATACACTTTTTACAATTCAAAAGCAAATGTGATTACTGTGGAAAATATGAAACAATAGAACATGTTATATTAGAATGTAATAAATACAGAAGAGAGAGAAGATATATGAGGAGAGAGTTTGAATGTATTAAGGAAAAGGTTAATTTATTAGATATTTTGAGGAAGAATTTGGGGAGTAAACATGTACAAATAGTTATTCGATTTTTAAAGAAAACTAAATTATTTCATAGAATTTGATTATAGTAGGTGTGTTTGTGAACGTGTGTATGATATAGATGGGTAGAATACAAAGTTATGTATAAGTAGGTATATTTGTGTGTGTGTCTGTGTGTATGTATATTTATCTGTAAAGGTCTGATTTATCTATTTATTTTTATTTATTTATTTGTAGAACATTTATATATATATATATATATATATATATATATAGATAGATAGACCGTCACGAACCACACTCCATACCAGTAAGTGGCGGTAATATTACTAAAAGTTTGTTGCCAACTGCCAATAAATCCAACAAGAAGAAGAAGATCAACCTACACTGGTAGTTTCCATTTCCCCGAGGTCCTTTGGAAACTCCTTGTGATATTTGGTTTTCTGAGGAAGTAACTCTGCCCTTACCTTGCTTCCTTCCTGTTTCCAGAGTTAATGATCCCTCATTGTGCCGTTCCTTCCCCAAGTAATAACTGTAATGACGATCTCTCCTGGATTTACCTTACCTGAACCAAGCCTGCCAGAGCTCCACCGTGCCGCTCATCCTCTGGACTGTTGAGACTCAACCTCTCACTGCACATGCTGAGCCTGTGATCGATGTTTGATTCTCCATGTGGGTCACATGGCTTCCTCAAAACATGACAGCAGGTGTTCTGGTTGGGCGAGACCAAACTTGAAGCATGTTTATGTGTTAATAGTCCGAAGTCTAGATCTAAATCCAATTGAGAATCTGTTGTTAGTGCAGCTCAATACAAACACACTCTGCATGTTTCGTTTTCAATCATATATAATTTCCCTTACCCTGCACAGGTATGGGACGCTTTGTGCTGGTCTCATAAAATCCTGATAAATTACAGAGAAAGTTATGATTGTAATAACAGAAAAGGTGCCTGAGGTTTCAGATGCTTTTGGAATGAATTCAACTTCTATACCAATTTAGTTTTTTTCCCCACCTTAACTGAGTCAGGCGAACGGCCAGAGTCACTACGCAAAACTTTATTTTTCCACTAGAGTTGGAAAAAAGAATAACACAATTTTTCAATTGCGGTGTTTCCAATAAATATTCACACTTAAAAACACATGAATAAGTTTGTTAACACAGAGTTAACACAAGGAGCTTTGTCATCTTTTTCTCTAATAACATCTGGCTGTTGATCATATGAGTCCTGTGATGTAAAAAAAAAAAGGAAACGTTCCCATTGAAAGAGACAAATTTCAATACATCAGAAAATCCACTTGATTCAGGCACAAAAACTCTTTTTTTTAAAAATGAAAAACGTGAGTTTTTCTTGTTTTTTCAGAATTGGAGTTTTCATTAAGCGACTTTATTTTCCTAAATCCAGTTTGCGCAACTTTTAAGGGCAACTGCAGTGAACCCTAAAGAACACTGGCTAGACTGTTTAGTGCATAGATCTACCCAGTGCTTTCCTAGTTTTGAAATTTTTCTCTCATGCTTCGATAAGTAAATGTCGACATGAGGAGACATATTTTATATGAATAACTTGCACTAAAAGTGTAAATCTTAAGAGAAAGGGAAGGGCGATAGAGACGGCGTCGCGTCAGAAGGCGGGTTAAAACATCAGGAGGAACAATAAAAGCAGGATGAAAGGAAATTGTAAAGAAGACATAGAGAAAGAAAAGGAAAAACAGAGGAGATAAGAGATGTTGTCTGGCCCACTGAGCCCTCTGGGGTGCGTTGTAGGTTTTGTTCTTTTTCTTTTTATTGGATTTTCGACAGCAGAACAGATCTGTAGAAAAGCGGCCTCAGCATTGTTGGGAGCTTGATTTGGCTGCAAGCGTTTCCTTTAAGTCTGCACATCGCATAGAGAGATAGAGGGGGAAAGATCAGTCACGACTTCAACACTGCATTTAACTTAGAAGTTCAACAGCTGAGGAGGCACAGGGAGATTCCTCACTCCCGCTGTTTTAATGCCATCCTTTTGGGGAATTTATTTATACGTATTTACATGAAAATATTTATGACCCAAAATGTTTTTTTTCACTCAACAACTCCTTTTTTTTTTTTTTAAGTAATCATGCCAAATAGATCAAAGTTTTTATGATACAGTTTCTGACACCAGAAAAAGTAATAATAATTAAAAGTCAGTTTCAATCAGACGCAAAGACTTTCACTTTTAGAGATCCGTCTGAATGTGGTGGGAAAAGGGGGGGGAACCTTGTGAGACGGAGCGTCAGGTTGTTGGGGATGTTTTGCTGCAGGATGGACCAGAGCAATCTACAAAATAAATGACACGACGGGGAAAAAACCATTAAGCAGAAAGAGTGAAGCAATGCCTCGCGGCGTCGGTCAGGAAGTTGTAGATTTGGCACAAATGGGTGTTCTAGTTGGAAAATGACCCAAAATGTACCACCAAAGTGGTTTAAGGGCAGTAAAGTTTATGGGTGCTTTACTCTAGCAGTAAAGTAAAGCCAGATCTTTGTCCCAGAGAAATTATGAGCAAAGCCCCAAATCTGACTTAATTCCTCTGGTTCAGGAATAAGAACAAAACCCAGCAAGTTGGCGCAACAAGCCTGTGAAGTGATGCGCAAAACATCTACATACTGTAAAGAGTCTACAGGAAAACATGCAGGCTTCTGGATTTGAAGAAAGTAGTAAACAATTTCTGAAAACTCTCTGATTATTTATGATAATAAATAATTATCATAAATAATCATTTCATTTCTATTTCAGCAAACAGAAATGATTCTACTGGTTCAAACTCATCTGAAGCAGGAAAGGTCTGGTCTGGTTTAATGCCACAACAAACAAGTTGTATGAACTATTTCATTATGTGAATAACCTAGCGTTGCTCCTGTGTTGTAAATGCAGATTTGATAAATAAATGACTTCTAATTGTACAACTGAGACAGACGGAGCAGGGGGTCAAACCGGCACCCCGCTGGTCACTGGACGAACCTCCACCACCTGAGCAGTTGGTTAACATGTATATGATGTTTATTGTGCATAGAAATGTATTGTTATGAATCAGTTTCCTCTCATTTCTTCTAAATGGACAAATTGTACATTTTTTGGGGGGGTTAGTATTCACTGTAAAAAGCGACAACTGCAATTATTTTCAGACGAACAGCAACACTCAATCTTAAATTATTAGTCTGGTATTTTTAGACATTTGAAGTGACTTGCTTAGCACTTTAAAGTTTGGAACTTTCTGAAACGAGAAACAGAAAATATCTAAAATATTCTGATTTGTACTGTAAGTGTGTGAGATGCTCCACAGATAATGCCCAATCAGGCAGCGGTCTGCGCTTCTGGGATTCCTGACTGGCCTTTAGCCTTCCATCCCTCCAAAGATTTCTTCACGTTTCACAAACTCACAAAAAAAAATAAAAAATCTACAAATGGGAACCGTAACCGATATTACTTTTACAGAATGTTTGTTTAAACGTCCTGAAAAAGGGGAGCGTAAAGTCACTTTTTTTAATATGAAAAGAAGGAGCAGTGAGATGGCCACTGGCCTTCACTGAACCCACACTTTCCTCGTCAATACGGCAATTTTATATAAGGTTTAGTGAGAAACTTTGCACTTCCATAGGTGTAAAGCTTGTCACTTATCTCTTGATTTTATGATCTTTTAGTTTCACCATTATAACGTCAGCTTAGTCCATACAGCAGGAAATACATTTAGTCGTTTTCGTGGTGAGTGTGTCCGATCGTCTCCACCCTGATCACACCGTCACCTTTCGTCTTTCTCTGACCTCAGACCTGCTTGTAAATGTCAAAATATAATAGGTGTTTTGTTGTGACATTTCCAAAGCCAATTTATAATCCAACAAGATTAACCCAGTAAACTTTGGTGCCGTTCTTAAACTGCCAGTCTCTGTGAGAGGAAAAGATGTGGCTACTTGTTCCTTTACCCGCAGCAGCTGCAGACCTCCGAGGACCAGCTCCGCTTCACTGTTTGATGTTTTCGGCGTGACGCAGATGGAGCACAACGTCGGGGAGTAAATTATTCATCATCAGTCATGGGATCCTTTGAGCGATTGGTGTCGAAGCGCCTAAAGGAAACAACACAGGTCAGCGTTCATGCTCAGTGTTGTTCTTTGTTCCTTTACGTAAAAACGTTGAATCCTGTCTTCCTTCCAGCTCCGTTTTACATTCAGTGGCGTTTCTTCTTTGAGGCTTGTTGCTCGGATTGCCTTTGTTTTCCTCCACTGCCAGTTTCCTGCTATAAAAATCTGTGGATACACAAACAGTGATCTTAAAGCTTACCTTAAGCTTTGTCTTCAAAGCTCAAGTCTCTCATTCAGTTGAAGTCTGGACAGCTGTGAACAAGCGCTCAGTGTTGAGCACAGCAACTTTGGATTGAGGCCTTTTTATGGGTGTTTGCTGTTTATTTCGAAGGTCCTCGTGTACAGTTCTTTTATTTGTTTGTTTCATTCATTACAGCTTAAAATGAACATGTCACATATTGATATGAACAAATGTTTTGGATGAAAATGAGAAGTTGAAAGAGAGAAAAAAAGTATATCGTCTACGCCTTCACTCAAAAGTCAGTTCACTGTAACCCTTTCATGTTTAGCGGTCACTACAGTGGGCAGCTATCTAAAAGCCATTTTCTTGTGTTTCTTGTGGATTTTTATGTTTGAAACGCACACAGACCACTAAAGTGGACACTAGTGCGTCATACAATACACTGCCAACTACTGGCCATCCACTGCAATTGCAAGAAATTTTTTGTTAAATCCAATATGGCAGACAGACAAAAAAAGGATGCCGACCAACCCTTCTACTGAAGAAAACTCTTCAAGGTAAAAAAAAAAAAAAAGTGACATCAAGTAAGCCCTAGGGACCAAAATTACTGATGCATTTTCCAAATAACAACTTTGCATTTGGAGAAAATGACAACTGATCAACTAGAAAAAAAAATCTAGCAACATTTTTTTTCTACACCTTCTTTTCTCCTCCTCCTTAAAAAACTCAAAACACTTAGGGAAAATAAAATTCCTGACATAAAGGATCATAATCCATGCATGAAAGGGTTTTGAGCATCAATCATCCAAGTATGTAGATTCATCTTCGAACACAAAACAGATGATGTGTGTATATACAGCAAAAAAATATTAACACAATGAGTAGCAATGGCTAAGCAGCGCAAGCAAATATCACACTGTGTTTTTGAATGCTGATGCTAGTCGGTCTGTGGCTAATGTTCGATATGTGATTAAAGAGCTGAGGAAGTCTTGACGAAGTTTTGGCTTCAGTTTCAATTTCCCATCTGTGTCACCATTTCCTCTGTTTCCAAAACAACATGATCGACTGTACGGTACGAAGGGGTCAGCGCTGGCGCGAGGGACCACGCCTGTTCACGTCAGGTTTGTGTTTTATAGATCAGAATCTCTGCGTGGAAAGCGACGTTGCGCAACTTTCAGGCCCGATCTGGAGCGCACGCAGACTTTATAAATGAGACCCCTGGTCATCTTTGCTCTCTGTTGCCAAAATGTGTCAATGGCAGGGAGCTTTTACTTTATTATTCTCCTCAGCTCTGGAACAACTACCTGATCACCTGAAAATTCTAAATGACAATGTCACAGTTTACTGCAGCTTAAAGGCCACAGATTGTTTTATTATTGCATTTCTAACCTGTCTTTGCCTTTTCTTTGCTTAATATTGAAATAGAAAATGCCACCATTTTGGCTGCGCTTTTCCCACATGGAGCAAACCACACGTTTATGGCTACTGCTGCATTTCTGAGGAAGGATAAGATTATTAAGAGTCAAACAGAGCAGTTAGAGAGAGGCTAGTTTGAAGACAGTGGAGACTCTCAACCATATCAAATGAAACTACTTTGGAGTATAATGATCAATTACACCATGTTTGATGTTTGGGAGTACAAGCACATCCATTGGAGTGAGACTCCAATGGTGCTGTATGGTGAAGCAGTTGTTAGCCCTGTGCTATTGGAGCAAAAAAGGTCCTTGGTTCAATACCTGACTTGCCATCCTTCTGCATGGAGTTTGCGTGTTCAGGCATGAATATGTGAATTCTCTCCAGGAATTCTGGCTTCGTCCCACAGTACAAAGAGACGACTGCCGGTCATCTGAAAGAGGCCTGTCGGTACCAGAGCAAAGTCACAAAGAAAAGCCATAAAATGGGTTTTTCTTTTCCACTCGTGGTGAGTTGACCACACGTGGGAGATTTCGCCAGATAAAAAAGTCGGACATGGAGGGTTCTTCCCAACGTTCGGTATCTTGCTGCTTTAGGAATGAAATGGTAGAGGATTGATGGGTGGCAGAAAGGTATACAGTGAGACGTAGAAGCATTGGTACATTGCAAAGCCTGATGGCCCCGTGGGACCTGCTGCTGTAGGCAGGTACAGACAAAGACTGACAGAAACACTGGAAAAGGGCCAACTGGTGATGAAATTCGACACTGTTGGACTTCCATCATGCCAGTCAAATACATCGTTGTGAAGATAAGATTTACAACAATGAAATTGTCACACACTAATCCCAATTAAACAAACTTTATTCACCTGTTTTGCAAATTGGAGAAATTTACCTGCTGAACGTCGGTCCAAATCACACGAGTGATAAGCTTGTTTGCGAGATAAGTCGTTAAAAGAGATGCCTCGCCATCATCCTCCAACTACTTCCTGTGCTCTTCTTCGTCATGGGAAGTAACATCCGGTTGTCGATCATGTGACTCAAGTCATGAGAAATCAGCCAGTTTTGACACGGCCAGAGAACCCAACCAACTCTTCCTAGAGCCAAAGCAATTATCAATGATCAACGGAAACACAGCTCGTGTTGACACTGTTTAGTAAAGAGATAAATTTGTACTGTTTTTTTTTTTTTGTCTAATAATAAATGTTAATTAGTTTGTTCCTATTGGAAGGCCTAAGATGCCGTTAACTGACAATGGAGTTGAAAAGTAAGCCCTTATTGCTGCCACCAGGCTCTACCGCAGCCTTCATCTTCACAGTATAAAGGTCAACCTTTTGCAAATCCCTTGAGGCTCAGTTCCAAGTTTTTGCTGAAATCAGATTTGCTTTGCATTGTCGTTCATACTGCCTGCTAAACGCGACTGCAGTCAGACTTCTGTGTGAACGGTTTGCAAGCCCAGAGCGACTTCCATACGCAGGAGAAGACCGTTGACCTCGCACAGCAGCGCTCTTTTTTGTCAGAAATGGACGCCACCGTCTACGGAGCGATTTTAAAATGATTCAGAGCTGCCAGCATTGTCACAAGATCATAACAGGACAAAGGAAGCTGATAAAAAGAAAACCTTTGGTAGCAACAGCCTTCTGTAGAGAAGTCTGTTTGGTTATGAAGTGAGAGCCGAGAGCGGTGGGATTGTGATGCGATGCGCTTCACTGACACAAACGTCTTTCACAAGTTCAGAATCTTGATAATTATAATTTTCAGTCATTGCTTACATCCGGATTTACGTCGCTCGGATTCTTCTTGTGCAGAATTATGTCACGTTAATAGCAAGTGTAACACAGCCGCTCAGACCGGATAGATTTTTGGGTGAAAAGGTCAGAATCCAGACTGCTGTGAAAATGTCTAAATTTGACATTGCTATGGTCTCCGTTAGCAACAATATCCTACGTTAGTCTGCCTTCAATGCATCACCACTGCCTGCTCTAATCGCACGATACTGGATCCAAAAACCAAAAGACGGGTCCAAATACCAGATTGGAGGGGAGAAGACAAAAGCCCGGTTGCTGCTCTCTGACTGCGCTGCCCAGGAAAACAAAATGCATGAGCTGATTTTTAAGCACTTTAAGCAATTAGTGCAGAGGACAGAGCCAGCTGAGCCATTGATTACTGTTATTTATAAATCTGACAGCCCCCTGATGAGGGGACAAAAACCAGCTCCTCCGTCTTTTTCCTCTGCTCTCCCTCCTCCCTGCCTGCGGCTGACTGCTCCATCCACCTGAGTTTACTCCTTCCTTCCTCCTCCCACCTTTTTTCCCAGACCTTGCCTATCTCTCGCAAGATGTCAGCGGCCATCATAATTACTTTCCCCTCTCTCTCTCTCTTACTCCTCTACCTGTCTGCCAGATCACTCATGCATTTCTTTGCAATTCTGAAAGGCAAAAAAAAAAAAAAGCTGAGCGGTAACCTTACCGGAATGAAAAAAATGTATTCCTCCCTCCCCGCCCTCCACCTCTCTGTTTTACAAACCAAATACTCCCTCAGGTCTGGTGGGCACCTCGCAGACATGTGGGAATGGTATGAGGCCGGAGCGGCAAACAACAGCAGCTCCTCAGAAAGGCAGGGACATTCTTAGGAGATTGTCTTGCACGCAGGTATGGCCGTGGTGAATGTCACCGAGCGGGAACGGAGGCACATATTGTCTTCTCGGGGCTCGGTGGGCGGCGGGCCGCCAAACAACAGAGGCTTTATAGTCGGGCCGCGGGTCGCCTTTGTGGCCGCGCAGATGGTCTGCCGTCCGGAGTTGGGGAACAAAGTGCGGGTGTGTTGAGAGGGCGCAGGCGGGGTCGGGGGAAGTGAATGCAGACGCTAGCGGCCGCGGCGAGAGGCCGGGAGGGAAAGCGATGGATCAAAGGAAGCATGTTCAGAATTTTAAGCCAGGTTGGAAATCCAAAGCATGGGAAATTTTTGCTTTGCCCCCGAGGAAGGATTTTTTTTCTCTCTTCCTTTATATATTCATTGTTGTAGGTTTTACTCTCTTGACAGAGTTTTATACATATATTTTAAAGATCACTAATCTAACTTGCTTAAAGCTGTAGTATGTAACTTTCACGTATCTTTTCAGCTGCCACCGTGTCATGACAGAAGAATGTGAGACAGATAATATGTAAGAAAAATCGGGCTCCTCTGCCTTCTCCTGCTGCTACTATTGGCGTCTGTAAGAAACTGCCAATCAGAGCCAGCGCTGTCAATCGAGCTCGTGAACACGCTGCTCAGACCCTGCCGCTTTCTATCTGATATGCTACAGCTGGTTCAGCGCAACAGAGTCTGTTGTGAATGCTCAGGCTAGTTAGCATAGCCACAGATAACGGCAGACAAACTTACAGTTTTACCTGGAATGCTCTTCGCGCACTGAGGAGCGCGCACACAGGGTTGATTGACAGCGCTAAGATCCTCCCCCTGGCTCAGATGGGTTGTTTTTTATCGGTCTGCAACAGAAGCTCTGAGAGGAGGTCAATCTTTCCACAGATTATTTGTCTCATGTCTGTCTCACAACATGCTGACAAAAAAACATGTTTTCCTGCAGGCTTAAAGTGAAATATTTTAGCATAATTATAAATGATTTCATATCATATTAGCTACAGTGCATTCTGGTCCTAATTGAAGACAGTCTTTATCTTATTTTACTGTGATGAGTCACAGATGAAGCAAAAAAAGAAAGTTTCCTGAAAAGAAAGACGCTCCACTTTTCTTTTTGATTTACAAAAGGGAAACTTCTTACATCTCCGTTTGTTTCATTCCAATATGTGCTTCACTCTGGCCGCCTGGCATCAAGTGAAAAGTATTTAACAGAAGAAATCTCATCGCTCTCTGTCTTCTGTCCAATACGGAGAAAAGCCTCCGAAGGGGTTTAAAATTTTGGATTATAAAGGGACTTCAGAGAAAAAGAGATCTTTAAAGTTCAAATAAAATTGAGGACGTCTCTGTTGAATTTAACATACCTCACAGTCACTCCATACATAGAGGACATAATAAATCAATTAATTGCATTGATAATAGATTTATTGTCATCATAAATGAAGATGATTTACCATAGCCTTGATAATCTCCATAATTTCCATTTGCATTATTTCTCTTTTCTCTCTTTTACCAAAAACTGGATGACAAAAGTCTTCAGTCTGGTGCTTTGGTCCCAACAAGCCCTTATTTGAAGAACAATTTTGTTTACAGAAACTTTATGATTCATTTTGTTTGTTGTTGTTTATTTATTTGGATATTTAAACATTTAACAGTTCCAGTGTTAAATGTTCATTAGAATTTGAAGTTTGTTGATCTTAGAGAATGTATTCTTATGCCATTATCGCTACATTACTTGAAAATGGTCTCACAACAACAATATTATTGTTTATTGTAATAACTTCCGGGACAATTTATCGTCCAGCGAAATTTGTTATTGTTTGTAATCTAAATATACTTTTAAAAACCGCATATTTTAGTAGATTGACGTGTATTAAAGGTCTAAAGAGGATTTGGAAAAAAGTTCAAAAGACCAATAACCATAATCAGTGGGGTATCTGAATTATCCACTACTTTTGCCTTAGATAATGGTACAAATGCAATAAAGCATAAACACTATGTTGAAAATCTTGTTAAGGCCATATTAAAGTATTTTGTGAATACAATTAAACTTTGTTCAAATTCTGTCCAGGTTTGAACAAAATAATTCAAAGGAAAAACAACAAAAATCACCTAAAATGTCAGAAGATTGATGATTTATCAAACTGAGATCAAATCAGTATCGGTATCAGCGATACGGGTCGTGTATTTAATGGTATCAGATCGACACCAAAAGTATGCAGAATCGAACATCTGTGCTACATATAAAGTTACTGAAATGCCGTCTGTCCTGGACGCCTAAAACATTTAAATGAGGTCTATGATAAACATCAACGTTGAAAATTTCCGTTTGTTGCCTGGCGACAGCTTGCACCTGGAGTACATGAGCACCTGTGATAAACGTAGAATGGCTTTCATCTCCATTATTTCTTTTCATCTTATATGGTGAACCTGACATGTCTCTGTCCAAATATTTCCGGGGGAATAAGGGAGGAGACGGAGTGAGAGGCAGCCGTTTTCTGGACGCTCCCTCTCTCACCGCCATCAAAGGTCACCGTGACACATCTTACATTTCTGTAGCTCTTTCTTCCCTGTAAGACCTCCTTTTTTCCTTCATAATCAAAGTGGGACTCCGCTCTGTGCATGTGTGTGTGTGTGTGTGCAGGGGTGCGTGAGCGTATGTGTGGGAATGAGAGCTAGGAAGGAAATGAACAGACACAAACTTTCCTGTGGGCGTGTGTGTGTGTGTGTGTGTGTTGAGATGAGAGGGAAACTGAGATGAGTGTGAGCATCTGTGTGTGTGTCTTGCTTCCAGGGTGTGTGTGGGTGTGTGTGTCAGAGTGAAAGCAGAGCAGGGAGATGAGAGGGAAGTGTAAGCTGTCATATTTGAGGTGAGCTGTGGGTTCATGCCGAGGTTAGACTTTTCTCAGGGGTCTGGCCAACCTGCCGAACGAGAGATCTAAAAATTGTAGAGCGAGGAGAAGATGGAGAGATTAACACTGTCCACACACTGATATCCTCCTGACAATGCCCTCAGGCTGTGTGTGTCTCCATTCACTTGAGTCCATAGAAAACTATCCACAGGATTTAATGATGGTGAGAACTTGCGTGAGGTCCTCCCACTTAAATAATCACCTTTTTTGGTGTGAGGTGGAAAAAAAAAAAAAGAAACAGGGATGCACGGCTTTGCCTTCCAAACATATTGATCTTTTTTTTTTTGCATTTTTCCTGTCACAACTACAAACTTCAGTGTATTTAATTAGGATTTTGAGATAAATCAACACAGAGTAGTGCAAATTTGGGAACTGTAAAGAAAATTATGCTTGATGTTTCATGCATATTAATTTAACGCCTCAGTCAGTGATTCTCAGAACCACAGGCATCTCGCAAAAGATAACAAAATAATGCAGAAAAAGTAGCAACTTTAAGGAAAACATTGTTTAGTTTTTACATTTTACATGGTAAACAATGGCAGGTTTGAAATATGTACAACTTTCTCCATAATCAATGAGAAAAAAAAAATGTGCTGGCGTTACTCAAACCTTTCTCAAAACTGCATCTTTTTACAGGTTTCCGCTGATGTTTCTATGATTTCTCTTCAGTAAAAAGCTCCAAATCTTTCAAGCCTCTATTTGTGAGACTCGACAGAGATCCCTCTATAGATTCACTCTTACAACTAGATTCCAGAGTCCAGTGATATTACTTCCAGTCAACCGAAACTTGTTGGCAAAAGCAAAAAGATTTACACTGAAATAAAACATGTGAAGAGCATGAAAAACTTTGAGATTAACTGTACACTCCAGGTTAGAGAAGCACACTAGTCTTATCCGGTTAATTAATGAGCTAATTTAGCAGAAGATATGCCTACCAATGTTAGTTAAGGGTAAGTCATAGGGCATAGGTTTAGGGGTAACCCTAGTTTCAGTCAAGGATCATCGTCAGTCTCTCACGGAGGGCCGAGTTAGGATTCATTGATGCTCATTAACCATCGCCAGCCGCTGCTTCACTTACCTGGAACCACTGAAGATTTAATCCAGGCCCAAAAACCTCCAGAGAAAACTTACTGTTGTGCTTACCACTGCTGTGTACATAGCATGGATGATAATAGTACATTGTATGGAACTATCAGTAAACAAGAGAGAAATTACCCAGAGGCAGTTTGTGACATAGAAGGGGACTTTAAGCGGGTTGAGCTATAAATAGTCTTCCCAAAGCACCACCATTAATTTACCACCTGAGGAGGACAAGGTCACATGGCCAAATCCCTTACAAAGTAACACATCCTGGTTACTTTGACCATTTGTCCCTGCTTCTGATTCCTGTATACTCGTCCCTTAGAAAACATGGCCCTAAAATCACTTGAACGGTTACAACATGGCCAAACGATGCCTCTCAGCAGTTGCCGGAACTGCTTTCAGAGAACCGGAACATCAGGATCCACACAGCAGTGGTGTTGCACTGTATCGGGTTCTGTACTGATGTTGACATTGAGGATGGACATTTTAGGGAGACCTGGATGACAAGAGAGGTGCAAAAACTTTTGTAGGACAGGAGGAAAATAGAGGACCAACTGAGGATGATGAACTCCAGGCAGCAGGGATTCAGCTGAGGGTAATGTTTCACTGGGGAAGGAGCCGAGCATCTTCTGTTCCCGCTTTGCGTTCAAACCAGCACCTATCACCTTTTCACACCAACCTCTCCATCACAGTTGAAGAGGGTGAGGTAAGGTGGGTTATAAGGAAGGTAGACCTGAGGAAGGGTCTGGGAGGATCCAGAAGGACTGTGCAGACCAGCTGACTGGTCATTGCACTAACCTTGTCTCAAGCTTGCTACCAAAAGACCACCTTACACCACCTAGAGGAACTTACACCTACTATCATGAAGTGTTCTGAGAAACTGGTTCTGAGCCATGCAATCACCAGGCTGCTGGCAGTCCAGAACTCCACCCAGCCTTTGCCTATTGAGCTGGCCGATCCGCTGAGGACACCCTGCCTACAGTCCTCCATAAAAGTTTGAGTCCCTTGGAGCAGTGGGACCGCTCTCCGTCCTCCCACAGAGGTGCGTCTGCAAACGGACAGAGCCAGGACTTCCACGGTCCAACCACAGCTGGATCCTGGATTTTCTGACAGATCACACTCAGAGGGTCAGAGTGGACTCCCACATCTCTGCTACACCCGCTCTCAGCACCGGTTCTCCACAGGGCAGCTCTGCTACACCGGTTACACCTTGGAGTTCAGAGACAGGGTGGAGCAGCGCAGAGTCGATGGTCTGCTCATAAACATCATCAACACAAAAGAGTTTCTTATTGACTTTAGGAAGAGAAAAATGGATCATCGTGGTCAAAGTGTCAGAGCCATGCAGTGGGCTGGCGTTGAGACGGCTGATTTAAGGAACATAGAGTCTCTAACACTGAGCAATGCGGTGCCCCATTATGAGATGTAACTCTGTTTGATTTCCATGATTTTTTTTTTTTTATCCAAACCAAACAACTTTTGTTAACATACAGCTGAGAATGTGCTGAACATGTTGCTATGTAAGACTGATCAGTTAAAAATAAACTGTCTTAAAGAAGTTAAGACGGAGGCGAGACGTACTGTTTCTTTCTCGTTTGGAAGTAGGTTTTCTTTTCAGAGCTGTGAAGGACTCCACGGCTTCAAAATATCATTTTTCATCTAAAGGAGCTTCATCTCCTTATTCTGCTTCTCTTTCTCTTTGTTTTTCATAAAATACTGCCTTCTTCCAAAGTGTGCTCACTTCTGTATTCCTCCGCAGCAATGAAGCATTTCAAAGTGGCATGCTGGGAAATGTGTACGGTTTGACAAGACAATCAGCGATTACAGTCAGTTCCTGCCAGTTGTGAGGGAATTTAGACGCCAGTTCTCATCAAAACAGACAGAAGGAGCTGGGAGGGGAAAGGAACGGCCCCCGCTCAGCTCACATTCCTAATGAAGAGATCCGGCAGGCAGACAAAAGACGTCGACACATATTTCACAAGTCGTACGTGAGCTCATAAAGGAGAAAACTCACAGAGACCAACAGAATCCTTTGCTGGTTGTTCTGTGACTGTCGGACTAACTGAGAGAACAAGAGAACTAAATTGCTTCATTTCTTTCGAAAGGATTCTTCCAAGACATACCTTGCTTTATTGCTCTCTTTCTCCCTGAGATTAGAATAAACAAATGCATACATTGCTCCAGATTCACATTAAGTATTCATAAAAATGAAAAAAAAAAGTTTTATGTGAAATTCATGTTATGTACTGGTCAAAAAGTTATCTCAGGCAGGAAATCAGCAATGAATCAAATGACTTCAGTTCATTTAACTTCTGTTCAACATATTTGCATAACGCCGACTCATACATGTCATATCAAGACAATTTAAAAAAAAAAAGCCAGTTCAGTTCAGTCATATATTCCAATTGGTCCAGGTTACCAGACAATACAGTCTAGTACAGTTTATTATTGGAATTGTCTTAGAATAATGAAATGCAGCCGATTGCATGGAGACACTGATTGACAGCATTTATTTCAACTTTAAATTGTACTTGCTGGAACATCGATTTCGACAACAAGAGTTCTGAAGTGACTCATAAGAAGATGATTTCAAGTCACAAGATCAAAAAGTCATCAGAAAGAAATGAATAAATACAACTGCAACGACAAATAATATTAACAATAACATGAGTAAGGTGTCACGGTGGGACGGTTGGCACTGTTAACTTGAAGCAAGAAGGTCGTAGGTTCAAATCCCGGCCTGGGGTTTTTCTTCATGTGTCTCTGTGTTGCCTGGTGATGGATGGGTCTCTTCTTCCCATATTCTAAAAAATTAATATGAGATTAATTGATTGCTATAAAACGTCCACAGGTATGACTGTGTGTATGGGGGTTCGCCTGCGACGTGCTGGTGTCCTCCAGCCTCTCCCTGCAGAAAGCACCAGCCCCCCCCCCCCACAAAGCAAAATAAGAAATATCACATAGTAAAAAAAAAAACGTTTGAAAAAATAAAAGCAGTAATAAAACATACAATATAAAAACTCTTACCGAAGAATAAAGCTTAATTTATGCTTGACGTCACAAGTTAGAAAGATAAAAAAGGAAAAAAAAAATACTTTCATTCAAAATCTGCCAGAACTATATCTAAAGATTGGATATCGGTATGACACAGGAAAACAGCGGAAATGGCTTAAAATGTTTATTTTTTTAAAAACACAGACATAAATGTAGTGAAGTCCACATTTATCTGATGACTCACACTTAAATATACCAGTACCTTCACGAGCCGGGTCAAACACAAAAACAACAACTTTAATGTGTTCAGTCAGTGTAATTAGTAGCATAACAGCCAATAGAAAGTAAATAATAAAGAAACTGAGACGGACTAAAACTGATGGAACAACAGGCACAAATAACTAACACAAGACTGTTCTCAGTTTATTATTGTGAGATCTGGTTCCTCCACTAACTACTCAGCAGTATTGAAAAGGCTTTTGACTTCTGCAGAAACATCACTAGGTAACAGGACTAATTGTATTTGACAGGGATTTGAATCATTTGCAAAACTGCTGAGGTTTAATTATATAGTTAACCCGGTTCAGATGGACCAGGGTGGATGTTTGTGCTACAGAACTACAGCAGAGCTCAACTTTCCAGAGCAACACACACACACACCCACACAATGCAATATTAATGTGTTTCATCATATCACGTCAAATTGTTTTTCTTTCCCAGCTCTCTGCTGTACAGTATTTATCCCTGCAATAAATATGTCATTTATCAGCACTGGAGCCAGACCTGATTAAACGATTTCAGTATTTAAATTAAAGTCTCATGTTCCTTGCTGTCAAACCCAATCACAGGTGCAACCCCCCCCCCCCCCCCCTCCACTTTAAACTGTTAACCAGACAAACTAATGGAATCACACCACTCCACACAGGCTGACCTGTTCACCTGGATGCCACCGTCTGTGGAAGGTCGCACGGCGGAGCAGGAAGACACGGTCCCATCCAAGCTGCTGCCTCTCTGGACCGCCGTCATCTCATTTAGCTCCCATCAGTAATCACGCCTGCGCTGTATTATGGTGTTTTCGAAGAAGAACTCTGTGAGCATCCAATTAGCATCCAACAAAAACTAACACAACCTGTCACACTGGATTATCCCATCCAGGCCCCTATACTCCCTCACACACACACACACACACACACACACACACCCACACACGCACACACACACACACACACACGCACACGTCTCCACATCACATGCTGGTTTGCTCCACCATCCTATTTACATTTTTATTGGCCAATTATCTCCTCCTTTCCTCAGTCTGTCTAGGAGCATGGTGCTAAAAATCCGGGGAAAATCTCAGCCATTCTCTAATTGAAAGTCTTTCCGGGGATTACGGAGAGGTCAGGAATAAAGTTATTTTAAGAAATCATCAACACAAGCCTTTTTCTCTCAGTCCGTTGAAGAATATTATATTTCCTTCCAGCAGCTGTTTATCATTTCAGGGTTTTTTTTTAAAATTTATTATTATTTTATTATTTTTTCCTGGCTGAGCTGAAGAGCTTATCTCTCCGCTGTGAATACTTTAAGTCTGGAGTCTGGTGCTTTTGTCACCGCCAGGAGAAACAGGGAGGGACAGAGGTCTGACGGACCTTTAAGATGGATCGGACCGACTTTGTCGCTTGCCACTCCGCTTTTCCCTCCAATCAGTAACATCTCCGTCGTGTCGTGACGTCGCTGCACACGAGCGCGCGCGCGCGTTCATCCATCCAGTTCTGCGGGACGAGTCGGAAAAAAGGTGAACAAATGTCTCTGAATTGTAATTGGTTCATTTTGTTTCGCCAGATGTTTTTTTTTTTTTTTTTGTCGCAGGAATGGAGAAGTTTAAGTGAGTTTTTTTGTTGTTGTTATTTTTTTTTTGCTCATAGTGTCTCTTGAGCCCGGGAACAAATGTTAACAGGACTAACCAGATGTTATTTAAGGCTATCAGGGGAACATATTTTAAAGTGTCTGCATTCACAATGTGTCTGCTAAACGGAAAGGAAAGTTTGGGGCAGCAAACAAACTTTGTAACACACTGTACTCAGGTGAGCTATAAATTTAGAAAAACATATTTACTTTGTTATATTAAGAGCAGAACAAGTGTTTTATTTTCTGCTCTCTCTGCATTTCCTTTCAGAGTTTGAGGTAATAGGTCGTATTTCATGCGGTGACTCGCCACTTTATTAGGTACACGGTTTCAAAAGCTAAACTATTTATTTACACAAAACTATTCATGACCCGTGACGCTGTAAGAGCTCTGGTGGAGCCAGCTGCACAAAAACAAAAAACAAAAGCAAACCATCTTTCCGACTTTCTGTCGTCTTCGTTGTCGTTTTCAGGAGTAGCGACATCCAGCTGTTGATCACGTGACTAGTGTTTCCATTGCAGTTTGGCGAAATACATCCATTTTGACACAGCCAAAAAAACCACCTCGTCCTAGTGCATAAACTTGTCATCAAAAAACATGAGCTTTTCCTAAATTGGCATTTTTCCATGAGGCTAATTTATTTCCGTACTTTCAACTTATGCAGTTTTATAAGTCATGGAAACGCACGTAGTTTCTTTCACATATCTACAAGTGGTGAAGAGGAAGAAAAAGGATCTAAGTAACTTTGAATGTGGCCTGGTTGCTGAGTTTGTCTGAGTATTTGAGAAACTGCTGCCTGATGGGATTTTCATTCCTCTCTTAGGGTTAGAATTCTCACAAAAAGAGAAAATATCCAATGAGCAACAGCTGTGTGAAAGAAAATGCCTTGAGATACCTCAAGAAGACACAGAAGCATATACAACCTCCCTTTGTGCCTATCTAAACAGATCAAAACTGGAAGCAGATGGGCTACAGCAGCAGAACATCACACCTGGTGCCAAACCTGTCAGCAGTGAACGGGACGCCTAACCCTGACCCTCAGGCTGCAGGTCAGATGGGCACTGACCGATTGAGAAACTGAGTCTCAGTTTGAGATGTTCGGGTCAGAACCGTCTGATTCTTTTAGTTGAATCTATGCTGTTAAAGAAATTAGCCAATTCTGAAGGGAACAGTGGGCCACACCACCATGTAACTATTAAGTAGTTCAAAAAAGTAAAGTTTGGAGTAAAACTGTATCGGTTTGCCATTTTAAAAAAAAACCCTAACTTTTTCTCACGTTTTCTGCATCAGACAGAGAGGAAAGCAAGGCGACTGGAGAGGATTACATGTGAAAAAGGTCATGGACCAAACTCAAATCCATAGAACCACCGTACAGCCAGCTCTCCTTAAGGAGCTGCTGAGGTCATCTTTTACCTTAGACCTTCAGGTGATTTGCAGGTTGCCATTAATTCTGCATGAAATGTACAGTACACCGACTTTGCATCGAGCTGCGTAAATATGAGGTTTCTTTTTTCTGACACATGTTAGTATTTGTGAGATCTTAAACCTGAATGTTTGATGCTCCCACAGCTGCTAGCTAGCCATTTTGGTGCCATATGCAAGTTGCCTTCCTTAAACCGTTTCACCCTAAGCTCATGCTTTGTGGTGCTCCCTCCAATCACTGACATTTTGAAGTGAAACGTGAAATTTCTTCACATTGGCATTTATTCATTTGGTAGTACAAAAATTAAGTCCCTTAAATATTATAGTGTACAAGTGAGATTGAAACAAGAAGTCAAAACTCAGCATAATGAAGGAAGTGTAGCACAAGGCAATGGATTCCTTGCTGTTATAAAATATAGTATAAGATTTTTGTGCTGTTTTCACATTTTCTACTTGTTTGATGCAAAGCCCTAAAAACAACAAAAAGGCCCGACTTCAAACAGAACCCAAATAACCATGACAAGTTTTGCTTTCTGATCATTATTCATTAGATTTGGCTTGTTAAAGCCAAAACTCAAGCCTGCAGAACTTTTTTTTTTTTTTTTTTTACATTAAATCAAATATTATTTTAGATTAACAGATTTCGGCACTGGTGTTGAAAGTGTATCGTTTTTCAGGCAGGATATCTCCAAACATGTTGAACATGGAATCGTTTCTCATGTTTTTGCTTTTGACTTTCTTTATTTTTGCTTTTTGTTCGGCAGTGCTTCAGTAGCGTATAATCGCATGTAAGATGATGTTCTTTTGTCTACAACAGTAAAATAACTTTGTAGGTTTTGTTCATCTCCTGCTGCTCTGCGTGCTGGTAAAGCAACTCATTGCTGAAACAAAATGGCGGGAGCATCAACCCCCCAAAAAAACCCATCAACAGAGATGAGGCAGAGATAAAAACGTTAATGCAGCAGAGGCAAATGGACAAACAACAAGAGGAAGCAAAAGCTATCACTGACTGAATGTAGTCATGATGCATGGAGAGGAAATTTGATGTCTGTATATTCATGTGCATCTCACAGTGGGTCTTTAGCTGGAAATGTGCCAAATGAAGAGGAGAAATAAGCCTCTTGAGCTGAATCTCAGCAGGAAAACATGTTGAAATAAGCCTGACCTGCTTGGAAAAGAAGAAACCAGGGAAACAATAGACACAGATATCAAACTGGAAGAAGCATGTAGGCAAACTGATGTTATAGATGTTCTGTGGTTCATTATGAAAATAGAACGCTGCCTTCTTTCCAGTCCAGCCAAATGAGACCATGACGCTTCCTGGCTGATTTTTTTCTTTTTTTTAAAACAAAAAACAACCTTTAGTGTTGAAGTGTTGTTTCTGTGCCTCATTATGTTCAGAATTGTTTATTTGGGTGCTTTCTGTATCTATTTTCTATTTGCTTCCTATCTTAGAGAATTCTATTCTGTGATACAATTTATATTAAAAACGTTTGGTTTTGTTCATCTTATTAAGTGATGCAAAAAAAAAATCCTTAAATTCTATTCTGTGAGGTAATAATTAGACACCATCACCTCAGTGTTTTGGTACATGGTGATACTATTCACATATATTGTTTACCATATTAATAAATGAATACAGCCATATCCTCTTGGTCAGTGCGGTCTTCTACTTTTGCTTCTACACTAATAAGAGAGACCTAACTGAGGCCTTGCCAGCAGAGCTGGGCGATGTGGACTTAAAGTTTTATCATGATATTTTGAGGCACTATTATTATAATAATTAAACTTAGGTGCTGTGTAAAAATGTTAAGTGTACTAAGTGGTCATGTTAAACAAATATAAATGAATTAAGTTTGACAAACTTGATTTGATTTCATGCAACTAATTAACTCTTTTTTTTTCAATTGAAACTCAATTCTGTTTTTTTTCTGTGCATTTGTTATGTGCTTCTTTAGGACACCAGTCAGATAAAGAAGTGTGATTTGTATCACTAAATGTCACTGCATTTACATAATTTTTGACACACCTTTATAGTAGAAAAAACAGACAAAAAAAAAAAACAGCAATCCACACAATAACAATGTCAGGACAGTTAATTATTATTTTTTTTCGTTAATCAGAAATTATTGTGTCAAGAATAAATAAAAATCCTATAACTAGAAATTTATCACGGTAAATGATAAAAGATACGATAAATGCCCCACTACTTGCTAGTTTTTATTACTCCTGGTTTAACAGGCTCTTCGTCTAAAGTTCAGGGAATAGCGCATGCTAACATGCTAACGGCTAAGAAAAGAAGAACAGGAGCTCTTAAGATAATCACCAGGAAACATTTTTCAGATGGAAATAAAACAAAGTCATTTTCTCGTGTTCATTAGAGAAGAAAATGAATGGACTGAAAGGTAAAACTGCCCGCGTTTACACTTTTCCTGCCCAGCATTTCCTTCACGCAGCAGGCTATCGCGCCGCTCTCCCTGGTGAATCTGTTAGCATGGTAGCGGCACCGACTGAGAATGGAGAGACGGCGAGAACTGAGGAACTAAAGAAAACATGCGGAGGAGCTGGAGAAAATATGCATGTGAGTGATGAAGAGGTTGTGTGCTTAAAGGCTGTGGCGGTGGCTGGCTGTGGAGACAAGTGGACAGGGTGAGCAGCCGCACACACAGCTGCCATGAGAGGCTCTCGGGGAAAGACGTAGGCTGCACTTAAGAGCCAATTACCCACCATGTACACATCTCCTTCTCCTCCCTCTTCTTCCCGCTATCTCTCCCTCTCCACTATCCAACATGGCACTCATCTTAGTTTAATGGCCCACAGGGACCCTCATACACACAAACACACACGCATGTGTGCCGTGTCGTAGAGCACGTCAACTTCTGCCTTGTGTGTTTGCGTGTGTTTGTGTATTTCCAGTCTTTTTATCTTTTCTTTAACTCTTCATGTTCTTCTCTGCCTCTGTCTCTACGTGACTGTACACACGCGCACACACACACCCACACACACACACTCATCTTATATTAATGCGTCTGTAGGGGAGGCACTCAGCAGCACAGCAGGGGGCTTCCTGGCAAGTCACGAAAGCCCTGAAAACATACACTCCCGCTCACGCTACCAGCACACACACACACACACACACGCTTTAATGGAGCGTGTACTTCAATGAAAACAGAAATCAAACTGCTGAAAAACATAAAAAACGAAAACAAAAACAGAAGAAGTTATGCCACAGGATTAATGCAGAGGATGTGCTCCTATGCAGCCACCAGCGTCCATGGCATGACCGGGTTGGAAATTCTGTGACCACTGACCAGAGATGATGAAAGCGCTCCAAAAGGAGCCAGAGGCGATCCTAACATGACAGCGTCTCGTGGCCATTTTGTCAAGCTCACTGAATCATCATGAATATATGATTTGTCTCCATCGTTTCAAGTTTGATTTTTTTGTTTTTTTCCAGACAGT
This sequence comes from Xiphophorus hellerii, assembly GCF_003331165.1. NCBI lineage: Eukaryota > Metazoa > Chordata > Actinopteri > Cyprinodontiformes > Poeciliidae > Xiphophorus > Xiphophorus hellerii. The sequence continues at coordinate 31,446,521 of NC_045691.1, read as the reverse complement.
AAAATTGGATTTAAAGGGGCAGTATTATGTATTTTCCAGGCACATAGTGCCATTTTATAGCACAAACAAGTAACTATGTTGCCTATATATAACTTAATTCACAATTTAACACCTAGAAATTGAACCTCCGTCTCTTTAAAAAACTCCTGCTCTTTCTGAAACTCCGCCTTCAGGAAGTCATCACAACATGGCTCCTCCTTTAACCCATTAACATTTTTACCAGCATTTCACTGAGAAGCAGCTCCTACAATGAGATCAGCAGATTCACAGTTCCACCAGGTGTTTGCTAATTGCTGCTGGCTAGTCTGAAGGAGCTGAGTGGGGGGAGTCACTCAGCTCTGTGAGGTGATGTTGCGTCTCAAAGGCGGGGCTAGGTCCACCCAGGCGTTTTGCACATCTGAATGGTTGCCATGGGTGATTCAAGGATTTCTCCAGGATGCATGAAAGAATCACAAAGCAACACTCCAGGGATGTTTTTGATGAGGGAATAACATCATAACATCTTATACGCCACTGACTCAGAGGACACCGTTTTTCTCTTGCCTTTAGATCTGACATCAGCTTTTGAGGCAGCAGAGCGCAGAATCTCTTTGTCTGGCCTGGAGTGCGGTGTTGGCATTAGGAGGTTCTAAACCTACAGCTCTACATCCTGATCGCACTCTGTGTGGAAACTGGCTGCATTCTGCAGGATGTAGACCTCATCCTGAAATGCAATGGCTGTCTTCCAGTACTATTTTGGAGTCGCCAGGCATTTTTAAAAATAACCAAAACCATCCGTCTTGAATATATAGCCCCTATGTTTTTATTTTGGAGGATGCAGCAGTTTTCATTGTGGTGCTGGTGTCTTTGGATTAATAGTACCAGATGTTTTACCACAGACGCCCAGGTTGCCTGATGAGATGCTTGAAAGGTCACCAGACTGTAGCTGTCAGCAAACACCACGGCGTATTTGGACTTTTAAACTGTGTGCGTTAAATAAGAGGAATTTTAAACCATGCTGAATGTTAGGAGTCATATTTTGTAAAAAAAACATTCCGAAATAAATGCAGTAAGATTTGGAGAACATTAATCATACACAGCGGGGGGAAAAAAACAACTAAGCTTTGTGAACTGCTCACCGACTCGACAGAATACGATCAAATTCTACACTGCAAAAGACAAAATCCTACCACGTAATTTTAGTCTGCATTCTAGTACAAATATCTTAGTACACTTCAAATAAGAGAAAACTAACTTACAAGTAACTTCTCAGCAAGAAATACGTACACAGTTATTTTAGGTCAATAGCTCATTAATATTGGTGAAAAAGTTCCATTGGCATATTATTTTAGTTATAATAAAGGAAAAATGTCTTGTCATATGTGAAATAATCTGCCAATGGAACTAGAACTTTTCCATCAATGTTAAGGAATTATTGACTTAAAACAAGCTCCTACATCTTGTTCAGAAGTTTCTTGTAAGTTAGTTTTGCCTTATTTCAAGTGTACTAAGATACTTGCGCTAGATACTAGACTAAAATTACTTTGTGGAAAGCATATGATGGGGTCAAACAAGTATCTCAAAAAATACTTACAAGATTATCAAGCTATGGATGTTTAAGGTTTGCTGTTTTTGACAGACAACTCCTCTTCCTATGGCTTATTCCACTGGGAGCTGTCACCCAGGGGCGGACCTTCGGGGGAGGTCGGGGGCCCGGCCTGGGTCTGGAAGGGGCCCGGATGGGACGCAGAATATGACGTCACATCTGATGAGAGCTGGAGAAAGCAGGCCTTCTCCTGTTGAGTATGGTGTATGTAAGATTATATGAAAATTACCCCAGTAGTAGGCTGCCCCAGTCATTGTTGACTCATTTTTGCGAAAAACCTTACAAGACCGACGAATTTTAGTGAGAAGGTGGATGTAAATGATTGAATAAAATGTTGTGCTACATGATTGACTTTATTTTCACTCTTACATTTAACTTTATGACACACAAAATTACAAGTGGGTCGTCCTTATTGTCTCCAAGTGTATTCTGGGTAAAGCTTGTCACCAGCTGTCCACCAACGTCATCATCAGTCACTTGGATGGCAAACTAGCTAGAGCATTTTTACGGACTAAGTTAACATGAGTGGAGCTCCATGGAGCGGCAAAGTGAAAAGGATGGGAAAAGTGAGCAAGGAAAAGCCAAAAACTGGACGCATATTTTGTTCCTCGTCTTGGAGATGAACCGGACTTTTTTGTTGGCAGCGATTCAGACCCGCCAAAACTGCCAGTCCAGCGAAGAAGCCGGACTAGTTTCAGGTAGCAACACTGACATTATTCACAAAGTGTGAGTTAACTGTAGACTGATTGTAAACTGTATCAGCCCAGCCGCCGAGTTTACATCCCCTTTCCTCTCCGTCATTGGTACAGCGGTGATGTAAGGGACTGAAGGCTGAGTTATAGTCGCTTTCAACAGTTCGGGTTGAGCGTTTTTGAGCCAAGACAGCAGTCTGGCGTTTATAGTTACGGTTTATATTGGAGCTGCCTGGAAGAGCATCTTCCAGATCGTCCAGTTTGTGTGAACGGCGGCGCGTTACAAACATCCAGAGGTGCACGAGGTGCTGCGACACGCGGCGCGTGCGGTGCGTGCCTCTGCGTACCCGCTTCAACGCGCCAACAATAAATGTAGCTGCAGCTGTTGCTAGCTGTTCCAGGCTCTTGAGTTGAAATTGATGAAGTGTCAGAATGATCCGAACCCATCCGCGGTTCTGAACTGCTTTGCATTTGTGTTGTTTCATCGTTAGTGACCAGTAGCCTGATGTTTCTGTTCTCTTGGTTTGTTGGACTTCATGTCCGATGGATTTCAGAATGACAGAGTTGCTCTCTGTGGTGGTGAAACTTGTAAGGTCCGCTGTTGCGGGCATGTCTATGTTGTAAAGTTAAATTATCATGAGCTTTATTATTCGGGTATAAAGGGCCCGGTCATTAGCCCCGCCCCCCGGCCCGACGCTGACTTGTTCCGCTAGTGCTGTCACCAGATGTCGGGGCCAGATGTGTGTGTGTGTGTGTGTGTGTGTGTTTACAGCCTGGAACCAGGTTTCCAGCCAGTTGATGTTTCCGCTGCCAGCAGTGCAGCATCCCCAGAGATGAACAGTGCTCTTCTCTACAGCTGCCTGTCATCATCTACAAAGTCAAGATTTATGTGACATAGGCGACCAGATATAGGGAGTTAACAATACCACACAGGAAATGGTGCAGATACTGTCTTTATAGAAAATCCTTTAAATAAATCTATTAGGATTTGATGTTATGCATCACCACAAACTAGAATATAACTTTCACCCTTAGTTTTTTTGTTGATATGTTTTGTTTAACGAATAGAATAGGAATTACTTTTTTTAAAAATTTTTCTTCTACAGATAAAGTAAAAGATTAAATACAAAATGTGTTGATTTGTTTTGAAAGAACTTTACATTTAACACGGCCTCAGTTTCTCCCAAAGTTTCTGCCTCTACAGATGTAAGAGAAATTAGTATTTAATAAGTGAAGAAATCATCTTCAAGGAAACACAGGAAGTAGCTGTGATGACACACGGAGAGCAACAGACGACCAGCCAATGAGAGGACAGAAGGAAAACAAAACGACTTACATAAACAGTAATGACTGAAATCAGGTGAGTGAGTCAATAATTAGACAAAAAGTTGTGGACCATGACAATATCTTCTAGTGGCAATTCAACCAATTAACCTCTCTTTATAATAATGTAAGATTCTTCTGAGTCCTAATAAATAGATCAAAATTATTTCTGGCACCTGAAATATTTAGCAACGCTTTTTTTCTGCATTTGAATGTGTGATTGCATTCCACGTGAAAATTCAGTTTTCTAGCAAGTCAAAAAATGATGTTTTTTATTCATGACTGTGACAACAACCAAAAAAAGAAAAAGAGCCACAAGAGACATTTCTGTAAACAGAAGAAAAATATCAGCTCATGGTAAATATCCAGAGCAATACGAGCTGCATTATGTAGAATAATGTTCAAAGCTGCAGTGTTGCCCAGTTATTTGCCTCAGGATGATCAAGATAACCAGAACCCCCCCTCACTCCTCATGTTACCCCCCAGGCCAAACGGAAGTGTGAGGGTAGCAGAGTGTGTGTGTGTGTGTTTGTGAGAGAGATGCAGCGGTAGCAGCAGCCTGATTCACATCTACATCTGAAAGTTGTGAACTCATGCATTCTCATCCCAAGTCGGTTTGTTTACATGGAGGACTGATTTTAAAAAACCCACCGCAGGGTATAAGTACAATAATACATCTTTTGAAAAATTCATGTCTTTGTTAAAAAAAAACAAAAAACCTTCAACCCCAGTCTGAGAATAAAATGCAGACACAGAGGAAGGAAAAACAACAACAACCAGGAATAAAATCATCTTGAGAATTTGTTGGTGCCTAAGGAGGCCAGTGTTTGCTGCGAGGGGCAGGACGGCCATGGAGTCAGGGGGATAAAGTCAACGCTGACCGCTGTGATATGCGGTCAGCAGAAAATACATATATAAATTAATCAATAAATATTCAGTTGTTTATACTTTTGAAATCAATACAACTTATTTTCTGCGTACATGCCTGGCAGCCCTTTTTTCTCATCTTCTAGGGCCCCTCTAGCGCACCCCGGTGGCCACGGGCCCCACTTTGAAACCCACCAATGAAACCTACTGGACTCTGTGTGACCCATCACTCCTGTCTCTCTCTTTCTCTTCCTCTCTCTGTCTCTTTTCGGTGTGCTGGATGACTCTGGGATTGGCGGTTGGCGGGAGAGCTGTGCTTGTCTGACTGCCATACGTTTTAAAATTTGATTTTGGATAATTTCAGAACAAAATAAACTCAACTGACCTCCAACGTCCTCGTGCTGTAAAGCTATCTGCTTTACAGCAGCTAGCTTTACACTTTTTGGTAAAAACTACCAAAGTAAATTCATTCGTTCACCCACTACACTTTGTCTCCATCGATATGTTGTAATTTATACCTTGACTTTGTGGTCTTGCGTGGTAAAACCAACCAGGAAGGACATGAAAAAAAGTAACAATGGACTTGAATGAATACAACAAGTTACGATGTGAAAGGACTGACACTGCGTCTATCCTCTGTTAAGCACAACGTTGAAGCGCACACAGAACATATTGCTTCATTTAGCGTGATACGGAGACTTTTCAGCTCATTATAGACATTAGATGAAACAGTTCTTTCTTGTTTTCCGCTTTGTGTACGTTTGCTCCATAGGCTGCTGGGATATGTTGTCCTTCTGAAGGCACATATGCTTCAGTTCCTTCCAACCTGGCAGGTGGGCAGCAACGTAAAGAGAAGAATCATTTTAATAATAACAGCTCACCCAGGCGAATCCCATGTGGGAAACTAAAAAAAAACATACATCAAAACAAAGAGATTTTGCAGGGCATGCATTTAATCCAGACCGTCGCCAGGGTGGAGAGTTAGGACTAGAAAGATAACTCTCCACACACACACCTACACGCACACCCCCACACTTAGAGCGCACTGAAAGGCCTGTGTGACTTCAGACACCATTCAGTCTGATAACTTCTTCTTCTGCACGTACATGTCCTTACATCATCTCTGCCTTCTTCCTGGTTCTGAATTTCACTTCACATCATAAAATGCATCCGACGTGCAGCTTTTGCCACATTTGCCGTGGACCTGGCAGCAGGGGGGATTGCATCCGGACAGGGAGAGAAGAATGGGAAGAGAGGAGGGGATATTCACAAAAAAGCTTAAAGAGGGACGTAAAAGGTGCCGCTTTAGCTCCCAATCAATGGGCTCAGGATAATAGTCTCCACAGATCACGGTTCTCTGCTGTTGCATTATTTAACACAAGACGCTGATTGAACATCTGCAGTTTCAGGAGGCATCAGACACAACTCTATTCCTGAGGAAACAGTGGATCTTCCAGCAGTCATTAAAGAAAAAAAACCAAAATACACATTGTGAATTAACCTTCACTTACATCAGAGTTGCTTTTGTGTTTAGAGATGCAACAGAATGAAATCAGATGAAAAGTAAATGTGTAAAAACTCTGAGGAAATAGTTCACAAAACTAGTATGTTTTTTTATGCATATATTTGAAGGATAATTTGAAGGATCCATGTGTTTTGTGGACTTGGAGAAGGCGTTCGACCGTGTCCCTCGGGGAGCTTTGTGAGGGGTTCTCTGGGATATCGGGCCCTTTGATACGGGCTGTCAGGTCCCTGTATGACCGGTGTCAGAGTCTGGTCCGCATTGCTGGCAGTAAGTCGGGCTCGTTTCCGGTGAGAGTTGGACTCTGCCAGGGCTGCCCTTTGTCACCGATTCTGTATATTACTTTCAACGACAAAATTTCTAGGTGCAGCCGAGGTGTTGAGGGGATCCGTTTCGGTGGCCTTAGGATCGCATCTCTGCTTTTTGCGGATGATGTGATCCTATTGGCTTCATCAGGTTGTGATCTGCAGCTCTCGCTGGAGCGGTTCGCAGCCGAGTGCGAAGCGGCTGGGATGAGGATCAGTGCCTCCAAATCCGAGGCCAGGATCTTGAGCCGGAAAAGGGTAGAGTGCCTTCTCCGGGTCAGGGGGTTGTCCTGACCCAAGTGGAGGAGTTGGGATCTTGTTCACGAGTGAGAGAAGAAAGGAGCGGGAGATCAACAGGCAGATTGGCGCAGCGTCTGCCGTGAAGCGGGCGCTGTACCGGTCTGTCGTGGTGAAGAGAGAGCTGAGTCAAAAAGCGAAGCTCTCGATTTACCGGTCGATCTACGTTCCCACCCTCATCTATGGTCATGAGCTTTGGGTCATGACCGAAAGAACGAGATCACTGATACAAGCGGCTGAAATGGGTTTTCTCCTTCGGGTTTCTGGGCTCTCCCTTAGAGATACGGTGAGAAGCTCAGTCATCCGGGAGGGACTCAGAGTAGAGCCGCTGCTCCTTCAAGTCGAGAGGAGCTAGTTGAGGTGACTCGGGCATCTGGTTAGGATGCCTCCTTGGTGAGGTGTTCCGGGCATGTCCCACTGGGAGGAGGCCAGGACACGCTGGAGGGACTATGTTTCTCGACAGGCCTGGGAACGCCTCGGGATTCCCCCGGAGGAGCTGGAACAAGTGGCTGGGGAGAGGGAAGTCTGGCCCTCCCTTCTGAAGCTGCTACCCCCCACAGACCGACCCGACCCCGGAGAAGAGGAAGATAATGGATGGATGGATGGATGGATATTTGAAGTGTTTCTAATTGGATTTGAAGAGTTTAAAATTCAGAAGACTATAACAAAGTTACTTTCAGAAATAGGTTTGTAGTTTCGGGTGAATCACTCATCTGAGTGCCTTCATGTTCAACTATTTCCAACTGCAACTTCATATCCAGCTACATATACTTTTGTATTGGTTGCATATTTTCAAAATTTTTTACTTCTGGAAAAAATACACTCAGTGACTGCCTTTATTGTTTTTCCATAATTTGTCATTTTAACACAAAAAAGGTGAAAGATCGCATTTACTCACGGTGCCTACAAAGCGTTCCATCCGTCAGACGTTTTAGCTTCATTTATTAATTTTTTCAAATAAACTATGATCAACAAAACTGAGCTTTTTTTTTAACAAAACAAATTTCAGAAAAAAAGTCTTCAGTGTCAAAGTGAAAACTGATTTGTACAAATGAATGACAATTAAATAAGAATATTTAACATAAAGGTTGATATCAGCAGAGTGTAACAAGAGTAACAAATATGTTTTTACATATTTGTTAAAGCTGTCCACATGTTGTGACTGTTGAACATGAGGCAAATAATCAGTGAAAGAAATGCATCTCTGTGGTCCTACTGCCATCTGCAGAGAGGCACCGCTCTGTCACAATCAACCAATCAGAGTCAGGAGGAGAGTCTACTGCACAGCATAAACCAAGGTATTACCATTTTGGTTTTGACTTTTTTAAAAAGTTCTTTCTTTCCTGTTCTTTTCTTTTATTGCGATTTTTTTTTGTTCATGTTGACTTTTGTACCTAGTCAGGTGCTGCTTAGCTTGTTGTTCGAGTAAAAACAACTCTTAAAAGAGTTCCTCGTCACAGTGAACGTCTCATAAAGCTGTAGCTAGCTGCTGTCTGGTGAAGGAAATGTAAGCTAATGTATCGCTGAGACTGTTATCTGTTTTTTGAGATGTGTTGCCCTGTTTGCTTGAAAAACAAGCAAACAGCTTGTTTGATTGTTTGCTGTTTGCTTGAAAAACAAGCAAACAGGGCAAGCAAACTTGCTCAACTGGACTGGACCCTCCCCCCCTGCCTCTCCTTAGCCCCACACTTTTAAAGCCTTGATCTGGCAGCATATTAGAACAAAAGGAAATGATAGGATGATGGATAAGATATGAAAACGCCATAAAAAAATCTAACCAACGGCCCCCAGCAACCAAAAAGTTACAGTGTCTATAAAAAGTACTAACCCTCTTAGAAATGTTACACTTTTTATTGCTTTTGCAGCAATCAACAGAATTAAGCTTTTCTGACAAAGCAATTTTACAACAACAAAAAATTCCTAGCAACAATTACACAACAACGTATTACTCTCTGTTAACTCATATCGAGACAATTAGGACACTTTTTTATTCCTGTAAGTACTGTGATTGTTGGAAACGTTGATGTGGTTCAATTAAAGCCGTTCACCATCATTCAGAGGGATTTCACCATTATCCATTGATTTAAATAGACATGTCTGGTGAGAATCCCTGTCAAGGATATAAAAGGTAGCCCCTCGCAGCGAGCCGCTGATTGCACACGCCGGAGTGAAGCGTGGCACAGAAGCAGACAGCTTTTTAGACTCGCATACAGAGAAAGGGTTAGTTCGCTTTCACAGCGCACAATCCATGTTTGCTGATACACTGGAATGAGAACAAACGCCTGACAAAATGTTCCAGTGCTAGAGACTGCAAAAATACAGGAACACAGACGCTACACTCACACACGCACGCCCGCACACGCCAACACACACACACAGGCAAGCATACATCCCAAGGCTCCTATTTCCGACATAAAAAGAGATAATACAGCTTTGCACTCAGAATCACCCCTGTTAGTCCCCAAGCATGAAATTTCAGCTTTGGCAAAGAAGTGGGGACATAAAACAGAGACAATAACAAATCGCACACACTCTCATTTATAGACTCACACACACATCCTCCCACATGCAGCCGTGCCAAATTCGGATTAGGCCATTGATGGGTTTCTGTCTATACGTCCCCCTGTTCGGACCGTGGCTCAGTTCTGGTGCCTGCTGGGCTGCTGTCATTAAAGGGCAGATGTTAAACTGCAGCACTCTTCCTTCTTGCATAACTTCTGTTTTATCAGGCCAATTCCCCGCCGTGTAACGAGGCCAATAAAAATCAGAGCCTGATTAGCATACTTACATAAGCTGAACCATTGAACTGGCTTCAGGATAGAAATGAAGGCATATTTGGAGTATTTACAGTTGGGCTCAGTTAGGAAACAAGTCAGGCATACTGCAAGAGATTATAAAACAACCTAAAAGAAGAATAAATAAATAAAAAACATCCTTCCATCCATTGTCTCCTGCTCATCTGGGATCGGGTTGCCGGAGGCAGGAGGTCAGCTCCTCCGGGGAAATCCGAAGGCGTTCCCAGGCCAGTCCAGAAACATCGTCCCACCAGCGTGTCCTGGATCTTACCCTGGGTCTCCTCCCAGTGGGGCGTGTCCTGAACACCTCACCATTGAGGCGTCCATCCTAACCAAGCCTGAGTCACCTCCACTGGTTCCTCTAGACTTGGTGAAGCAGTAGCTCCACTCCTGAGTTCCTTCTGTATGACCAAGCTGTTCATCCTGTCTCTGAGGGAGAGCCAAGACACCCTACAGAGGAAACCCATTTCAGCGGCTTGACCCTGCGATCTTATTTTTTTGGTCTCTGTTCAAAGCTTGTGGCCACAGATGAGGGCAGAAATATAGATCAAACTGTAACTCGCCTTTTGACTCAGCTCTCTGTTCACCATGACAGACCGGTACAGGGCCTGTTTCACTGCAAATACGGCACCAATTCACCTATCGCTCTCCCGAGACATAAACTCCAAGACTTAGGGCAGAACCTGGTCCCTGTTGTGGAGAGGACACTCTGCCCTTTTTTGTCTAAAGACCACGGATTCGGACACACTGATCCTCATCCCGGTTGCTTTGGTGTGAAGCAGCCGGGATGAGGATCCACTCCAGTCAAAGCCGTAGATCAGTGTTTCCCAACCCTGGTCCTCAAGGCACACTGTCCTACATGTTTCCCTGCTTTAATGTGCCTGATTCAACTGATTGCGGTTCAACAAATGCCTGTTAATCAGTCATCAATTGAAATCAGCTGGGCTAAAGCAAGGAAATACCTAAAACATGCAGGGCAGAGTGCCTTGAGGACCAGGGTTGGGAAACACTGCCGTAGATCACAACCTGGTGATGCCAATCAGACCACATCATCTGCAAAGTACCTGAGGCCACCAAGACAGCTCCTCAATGCCTTGGCTGCGTCTAGACAGAATGGGGGACAAAAGGCAACCTTTTTAGAGTCCACCTCTCAGTAAGTTAGAAATGAGACTGACTTAATGCGGATCAAGTTCTGACAATGGTCACACCGTGACTTAATAGCCTGTATCAAAGGGTCCAGTAACCCATACGCTTGCAGTACCTCCTAAAGCACAGGTGTCCAACTCCAGTCCTGGAGGGCCAGTGTCCTGGAACTTTTAGATGTCTCCTCGGTCCAACACGCTTCGATCAAACAGCTGAATCACCTCCTCAATGCAGTCGGGTTCTCCAGAGTTCTGCTAACAACCTCATTATTTGACTCAGGTGTGTTGAAGTAGAGACACCTTGAAAGGTTGCAGGACAGCGGCCCTCCAGGCCTGGAGTTGGACACCCCTGCCCTAAAGGGTTCCTCAGGGGACATAACAATGGAAATGTACATACTTTTCAGAAGGCTGACATTTGTAGCTGCATTAAACATCCATTTTTGTTGGGTCTAACACAGTGTTTCTCAGTTCTGGTCCATAGGGATCACTGCCCTACATGCTGTAGATATGTCTCTGTTAAAGAGCACCTAATTCAAATGATTGCATGACCTCCTCTGCACGCCATCAAGTGCTGCAGAACGCTGTTATTCACTCACTTATTCAAGTCAGGTGTGTGGCAGAAGGGAAACCCCACAGACATTCAGGGCAGAAGCTCCTCAGGAATGGAGAATCACTGATCTAATGTGATATTCTCATTTTCTGAGACACTGAATTTTGGGTTTTGGGTGGTATTATGTATTTTCCAGCCACATAGTTCAATTTCATAGCACAATCAAGTTACTATGTTACCTACAGTTGCTTAAAAAATGCTGTATATATCAAACATGACTTGAAAGAAATTTGACTTTGCAATTTGATTTTTTCAATTGGGTCTCTCTCTCTATATATAAAATGACTGTTTCACTTTCTGAGATGACTGGCAAGAAATCCTGCACTTTCATGCAACATTCAGATTTCTTGATACCTGCAAGTATTTCACCATTAAGAGCCGTAGCGCTGCTTTTTTTTTTTCTCCAAGCTACTCAGGAATCGGCTTCGCTTTGTGACCGAGAGGCATGGAAACTGTTTATGGCGACGTCAACAAATTCTCTCTGGTTACCACTGAATTCGCTGCGTGAGTGTGAAGACAGCGCACGCTTTTTTGACGGTCTGAAAAGGGAGAAAAAGCAACAACAAAAAAAGACGGTTGGTGTGAGGGACAGGTCGAGGAGCGGATGATGGAGGACGGTGACGGCGGCGAAGAGCCGAAGAGGATGGAGGCAAGGTTAAGCTGGGTGAGGGCAGGCCAGTAACTTGTCAAAGAGAAGGAGAGCCAAGCAAAAAGGGTAGAAGAGAGTCAGTGGGTGAGAGCAGAAAGTCAGGGCTCCTCCGTGGGGAGGGCTGCTCTTCACTCCCACTGTTCCCATTTTTTGATGCTTTTTTATTTTTTTTTTTCAAAGCCTTATGTCTGGAATCTCACTTCATTTCTTTCATGACATCTCTGCCTGGCCTTGTCCATGCATCAGTGCCCTGCCCTCATTCCACTGTCTGCTTCCCCCGCTGTCTTTGTAGAGGCGCGGTGGGAACTCTAGGTGTTGGTGTGGAAGTGTGTGCGAAGCGTCTGTGTTATAGCTAAGCTGGAGTGTGAGATAAGCCTCTCCTAAACAGCATGAGATCGACAGAGCTGCAGGCCTTTTCAGCTTAGATTAGGAACACCCACCCTCTGAGCAATTCAAACCACACACACACACACAGTTTGCAGTTTTACAAAAGTTTGAGTTACTTGTAAAAATGTGTTGTTTTTATTTTCCATACCACATGTCAAATATATGTTTTGTTACATTTTTGTAACTAAATATTGAAACAAATCATGGTCCACCACATTTAAAAGTGCTGACAGTTGACATTGGTACAGGGCCTTTGCTGTTGTATATTATGATTAATCAAAGTGCTCTAAATTTCAAGCAGCATACTTAGACAGGATGTGAAAAGCGTACAAATCAAAACCTGGGTTTTGTGACAAAGAGAATGGACCATAACAAAACCATTTTGAAACTTGTTCTGTGCCTGATGTGACCTCGCCTGGTCACTGCCTTCCTACGACAAATCCGCTCAATTCTCGTCTCCCTTCACTGAGCCGTCTGGGCTTTCTGTCCTTCAGCTCCTTTTTTTTTTCCTGGTAGAATTCCAACAAGCAGAAGGAGAAGTTGTGAACGATGACGTTGACTTTCTGTTATTTCAGAATTGTAGCCTCCCTGCAGTTTTAGCAGTGGCAGAGGAGGAAGTGAACAAAGCCGTACAGTCCGTGTCGGACCAATATTGCTCACCTTGCTCAGATCGACTCTTCTCTCTTCACAGTGGACGATGGTGGTTTACAGATCTTGGTTCCAAACGAACTTCAGTAAATTCTAAGTGCCCGAAGAAAAACCTAAATCGATAGAACTTGTGATTTACAGCAGAATGACTTTTCTCACAATAAAACCTAATGAATAAAGTTGACCAACATTAATTAAGGCCATTAAGAGCCAAATGAATGTGATGTTTGATGAAGACTGTATGAAAACCTTTGAGCCGTACTGCAGCCCAAAGCCTGAAGAAGCAGTAAACGTCATTTCTGGCTTGATTAAATTTGATATTTAACATCTCTGGCCCCTCTGTCCCTTTGAACTGCCAAAGTGTTTCTAATTGGGAACGTTGTGACGTCTGCCATTAAATTCCTGCCGGGCCGGGGTTTATCTCTGCTTTAAAAAAAAAAAAAAGGGATAGCAGAGGGGAGGAGGAAACATTAAAGAGGAGGATGTGGGGTGGAGGAGAGGAGGCTAATAACAGCGGCTGACTTGTTTTAACTGTGCCCTGAGTCCCTGGTGTCACAGGGACTGAGGTGCTCTGCACAACGCAGAGCAACACAAACCTCACAGTGGGTCATGAACGCAGCTTCATGTGAACTGCTTGAATCTCTGTGCAGAATTTTTGTGTGACCTTTCAGGCCACAGCGCCTCCTGCCAGTGAAAGTCAGCGGTCAACAGCGTCACGCCGGCCCAATCCTGACTATAGAGAGAAAATAACCCAACAAAAACAAACAAACAAAAAAAACCCCTGAACTTCCAAACTTACATTTGTCTCACTTGCAAAACGAAAGAGAGACTTGCCCCGACCGGATTCTAAATGGGAGCCAGTAACTGATTCCTCTCTGTGAAGTTGACCGAGGTTGTGGCGTTCAAAGGGAGCAAACTGCGATTATCCTGCTGGAGAAAACCCCCATCATCTTTAATCAGGAGCAGGGAGGAAAAGAGCGTCAAGGAAAAGAACTCTCCTCTCTCGTCCAGCCTTGCCGTTGCTTTTTTTTTTTTTTTTTATAAACACACTGCTTTTGTTTGATGTGATGAGGGAGACGGCGGAGAACGATCGTGTAAAAGAGACTGCATGTATGCATGAGGGAGAGATTCATCACATGGATAATGAGTCCACCTGGGACGGCATGAGACAGTCCACCTCCCCTGTGGTTGTCTCCAGTATTCAGGAAGAGGACATTTTTCCAATTTGGAGTCGGTGGACTTTCAGTCTGAACATGGATGGCAACGCTCCTGCTGTAGAGTTCAGCACAAGTCAAGTGTGTCTTCATCGCAACACACTCTATCTGATGGGATTATATACAGTATGTATATATATATATATATATATATATATATATATATATATATATATATATATATATATGCATTAGTTAGTTCATCCAAGCAAATTGCTTCAGTTCCAGCTGATGAGTAAAATAAAAGGACTACATAAAGATTATTTTATTCATTTATTCAGCAAATGAATCCTCTGATATATTCTGAAGGTTTCTTTTCCACATTTCATCTCATTATGACCACAAACGTCAATTTATTTTAACTTTTAACTAAGTCTTTTCATGTTGGATTAACACAAATTAATGTGCAGTATGATTGTGTAGTTAATTTAACTGTATTATTTATTCTCCAGGCACATATAGTTGAATTTTATAGCACAATCAAGTAACTATCTTCCCTTCAGTTGTTATAAAAATGCTATCAAAAATGATCTAAAAGAAATTTGAAGAAAACAACTGAGCTGAACAGAGAAGAGGAGAAACCTGCAACATGGCGCTCGTTTGAAACTGCTGGGAAAATGTTAAAACATGCTCGTCTCCCACGGTAACAAACCCCATAAGAGCACGTATCAGACATGCAGCCAAGAGGCCAGAAGCTGCAGCCGCCGGCTCAGGTGGAGCGATCTGTTACCAGGAAATCTGTTGGTGAAACTGTGACTGCCGAGTTGAATAAATGATCAGAGTCTGACAGGTTCGTTCTCCAGCTGAGGGAGTTTTGCTTTGGGAACCTCAGGGTCTCATCTTTGATCCTTCTGGGTTGTGTGGTTCTGTTGAGGTCCGTATGCAGTGTGCGCTGAAGCAGAGACCACGATTCACTTCAACGTCTTCGTAAGATTTGCTCTCGCATGGGAATCTGAATTTACAAATGTCAAATTTTCCTTCAATTATTTGCTTATTTATTTTAAGGTATACATTTTTAACATATAATTTTGAACCTTAAAAATGTGTCTCATTTTTTTGTCTTTAGAAATCAACTCAGTTATTTAAATATAGAAACTGTAGAAACCTCTCTGGCAGCGGCTTGTTTCCTGGATGAATTTAGTGTCTCTTGGTTTTTGTGGAGGAATTTTGGCTCTCAGTTCTTGCCATTCTTGGTTCAGAACGCTGAGGTTCAGTCGGGTCAACTTCTGGACCTGAACTGGGTCTTTGCTGGATGAGGTGGACACACTGGGGATGCTTCCATTCACTTTTAAAGGTCCGGGAGAGAAAAGGGCCTTCTAGAGAAAGTGGAGGGGAAGAGAACTGGAAGAGAGAGCCGGTTCTCAGGAACGTCGCACAAGCAGTGGTACCTTACATTCACAAAAAGAAGGAGCCAAACGCTATACGAGGGTCAATAGAGCAGCTGGTTTCATCCACTGATTGGATTTCCTTTGACTACACCTTATTGCTTCCCCACATCTTGTCAACCTGTCACAAGCAGTCATGTAGAAGTCAGATGAAATACAATACGACTGTCCAGCCTCAGGTTGCTTTGAAAAACATCTGTTGTGTATCCCACTCAGCACTACATGGCACTAAGTCAGCAAAAAGGAAGGGTTAATTCATAAATCAGATATTAATTAAGCTCTAAATACTTTATAAATCTTTAAAAATGCCTGTAGAGGATTAGTTAAGTACGAGAAAGATACAAAAAAGTGACCTGCTTCTTCCCAAACAGTGATGATATAATGAGTGATGTATTAATTTACTCTAATACATTATTTTTAGTGGATTCTTTCACATCACCACTGTCTTAAGTTACTCTACAAAATACAGCAGGAAAAAAAATTCAAGACAAAGAAAAGACAGATAAAAACAGACCGTAACTTATAGAGGTGAAGCAGGAGAATGACGAGGTTAGTTAGTTAGTTAGTTGATGAAATGTTTTGAAAGACTGGTTCAGAGCCATATTCATTCATTCATTCCTCGCACCTTCGACACACCAGTTTGCTTACAGAGCTAACAGGTCAACTGAAGACGCTGTTGCTGCTGTCCTGCAGCGTCTTGTCCCACCTGGAGCATCGAGATATCTACTCATCCTCTTCGTCGATTTCAGCTCGGCATTTAATACCATCCTCCTTGACAGACTAGTGTGTAAACTGGCAGACCTGGGAATCCCCTCTTCCACCTGTTGCTGGATTAAGGACTTCCTGACGAATTGCAAACAAAGAGTCAGAATGGACCCCGTACCTCTTCATCCATCAACATCAGTACTGGCTCTCCTCAAGGCTGTGTGCTGAGCCCTCTGCTCTTTACGCTGCACACACACGATTGTGTTTCAGTCCATCAAAGTACCACCCTCGTTAAATTTGCAGACGATACAACTGTAGTGGGCCTCATCTCAGGGGGGTGATGAGTCTGCCTACAGGAACGAGGTGGAGCGACTGACAGCATGGTGCACAGACAACAACCTGGTCCTAAACACAGCCAAGACCAAGGAGATCATAGTGGATTTTAGGAGAAGGAAAAGAGACATTGACCTACTAAACATCTGCGGAGAGCCTGTGGAGAGGGTGTCGAACTTCCGTTTCCTGGGAGTTCTTATCATGGATGACCTGGCCTGGGATGTAAACACAGCAGAACTGGCAAAGAACGCCCAGCAGAGACTCTATTTCCTCAGAGTCCTCAGGAGGAACAATATTTCTCAAAAACTGCTATCGATGCTCTATTGAAAGCATCATCTGCTATTGTCTCTGTGTGTGGTTCCCCAGCTGCACAGCAGCACAGAGGAAGACTCTCCAGAGAATCGTAAAATCTGCTCAGAAGACCATCGGCTGCTCTCTGCCTTCTCTCAGAGATCTCCACAGGTCCCGCTGCCTCCTGGAAAGCCAAGAATATTTTCAAAGACTCCTCACACCCCGGTCACAATTTGTTCCAACTGCTGCCATCTGGCTGCAGATACAGGAGCTTTAAAGCAAAGACAAACAAACTGAAGAACAGTTTATACCCAGTAACCATAAGAGCATTAAATACCCTGTAGTCCTATTTTCACCAATTTTGTTATAATCCATGTAACTTATTGCATGGTTCTATAATGACAATAAATATTGTTATTATTATTATTAGTTAGTTAGTTAATTAGTTAGTTACAAAAATTTAATCATAATTTTAAGCCCAGTTGGTCATGGCAGACGGCCAGAACCAGCCTGAGCCAGGTTCTGGTTCTGTTTCTGCTGGAGGTTTCTTCCTGCTAAACGGGACTTTTTCCTCTCCACTGTCGCTACATGCATTCTTAGAGTGAATGGTTGCTCCAAAATCAGCGACACAGCACAAGCGATCGTCTCAACGTGTTCACCCAGCATGCTGCAGGTCGGTCACTCAGTCCGACCCGCTGGGCTTCCTTCGATTGAAAACTTTTTAAGCTAATTTACACAACAAACTTGATGCACTGTTGGAAATCTAGGATCAACTGGAATCACTGTGGATTGAAATATCTTCTTCGTAAAGTGACATTTTACAAAAAAAAAAGAAAAATAATCTTTTCTCAACAGGAGATTTTCTTCTCATGAAGCAAATGTTTTCATCAGGTAATGCAAATAAATACTTCCAAAAACTCTTTGGTGTGAGGTCAAGCAATGACACTAACGACACTATTCACGTCTCTTTCTGGGGTTCTGACAGGTTTGCAGTGTGTGAGAACAGAACAGAAATAAACAGACTGGATGTCTCCCAGCAGCAGAACCTCAGAAGAACAAAAACCCGTTTTTAACCATAAATCTTTCATTTAAATGCTCTGACTGTGTGGTTGCGTAGAAAGTCCTCCTTGTTTGAAAGCATTTCCATCGTCCCCGAATATCTGTCTGAAAACTCTTGACAGGTCGCTGCTGGTTTTTAATCGCATCGATTCCTGTAAGATGAGCGGTCAAGGTTTTACCTTGTGGTAAAACAAGGTGAGATCGTTAATCCGCCGTCGCCATGCCCTTCAGTTTGCACCTATGAGGTGTGTGTGGTTCCAACACACGCATTGTTGCACAGCCCTACATCAGTATTTATGCCTCGGTAAAAACAATGACAGTATTGAGATCAAATTTAGAACATGTAAACGTAAAACTAAATGAATCAAAGGTTTCTAAAAGTGGCAGAACCTCAGGTTTTTGTTTTTTTATTTATTTTTTAATTTTTTGGCCTCTGCTCCACGCTGAGTGGCGCAGTGCTGTGTGGTGCATCCAAATTGCTGGAATAAAGCTTAAAGTATGGATTTTTCCATGGAGTTGAGCTGTCAGTTTAGCACCCTTAGCTGATGTGATTTCGTCTCTGCTGGATTTGGCGCCTGCTTCCTGATGGGAGAAACAGAAACGTTAATCAATAGTTTCTCCCTCTTCTTAACTCTCTCGGATCAAAAACGAAACAAAAACAGCAGCTCCAAACCCGCCAAAGCGGGCGCAGACGCGAAAGAAAAGCTTTACGACGAGATCGGAGAGACCCCTGTAGTCTCTGAAGCACCTTGGTGAATAGATTTGTTGAAAGAGTGTCTTCTGCCTCTCTCCTCGTCTTTTTGAGCTAAAACACCCCAGCCGGTGGCCGGGGAAGCCCTGCAGGACAAAGGAGAGCCTGGAAGAGGCTGCAGGGTCAAAGATAAGTGGAGGCGTCAACTCGCCGAGCGAGGCAAAAAGAGAGCAGCGAAGATTCACACACACGTTTTATTGTGAAGTCACAGCTTAGGTCTGCAGTCGCCGCACACAGGAATCACACAGTTCTGCTGTCGTTAATCACGCTGACGGTTCGTCGTCCTGTGGCAGGCGACTGCTGGGAACGTTAGTCCTGCGTTTGTGATGTTTAACTCATGTCCGTTAGACACACATGCAGGTTGTACCTCGCCGGAGCCCACCTGTTGTTATTATGGCTTTATAACAGTTACATGCAAAGCAGATAATGTCACAAAAGTAGGGACAGGACTTTTAACATGTTAATTTCAATTAGATTGTTTTAAATATATATATATATATATATATATATATATATATATATATATATATTTAGCTCTGTCAGACAAAACTGCTTCTATTGGTCCAGCAAGGGTTAATTTCTGCTTCAAAAACCGATCTGATTGAACAGATCGGTTTTTGATCGGAACAACTGTTTTCAACAACAGTTGTTGAAAACAACAATAACTTATGCCAAAAGGAGTTATCCTATCAGTGGAGCTATTCGAGCCTAAAACACTAACGCTAACATTTAGCGTTAGTGCTACATGTTAGCGGAGCATGTATCACTAATGCTAACGTCTAAAGAAGTTCCATAAATGATCCGTAGATGAATTGGTAGAATAACACTTTGTACCAATCTGATGGTTTAATAACCTAAATAACAGATTAAAACAATAAATACATTTTGTTGCTGAGCCCATGTCTATTTATTCAATAATTTATCAGTAAAAATGGACTTTGAATTGAAAATGGTTTTCAACTAAAATGCAATGAATTAGTCGCAGACCCTGAAATTAACTTGACTAAATATTTTAATTCAGTTCCACTGCTACAAGAGAGCTGTCTAGATCCAAATGATATTCTGAAAAAATAAAAATCAGGAAAGTTACTGCCAAGGGAAGAATAGTTTCCAGCTGTTCTGTCCTCTCTTGGCATCCCAGGTTTTCCACATGGAGAAGCAGGTTGCCTGCCTGAGCCAGGGCAGTTTCACTCTACATCTCTAAATGACATCCTAGTTGCTTGACTGGCTTTAATAGTAGTTAGAACTGCATCTGGCATCAAAGTAGACATGCCACATTAATCAAAATTAAAATTTGTGGGGGGTTAGGAGCAACAGCAGCGTAAATCTGCACATACTGTCACTTACTGCTGCCCACTTTAGTTCAAACATCAAATATGTATTAGCGCACAAAGAGGAAACCGTCTATAAACAATCGTCTTTATTTCTGCTCTTGGGGGGAACAGCCAATCAGCAGCAAGGACAATGAATAGTGCTCCTGGATTGGCTGCTTTGCAACCAATAGTTTGTCACGTAGCATTGCTTCTAGGTATTTCATCTTCCCAAGCAGCATTTTCTTTTAGATATTTTAGAAAAATTCAGTGAACAATCAAATTTACCACAAATAATTTGGAGTTATGTTTTTTTTTTTCTTTTTTAGAAAAATCTGCAAATAACTCCTTTAATATTGAACCGTGAATTAGTGAAAGTCAACTGTATATCTATATGTGTGTGTGTGTTTTTACAACCGTTGTGTCTCACATGGGGATGCAAATGACTTAGCATAGGAAAGGGCAGCTAGCCTTGGCCCTGAGACCTGCTGCCGCCCTGGGCAGACCACCGTATGCCTGACAGTCTGCAGCACAGCAGCAGATCCCTAAAGTTCTCTTTACAATGACTCGTATCTAAACTTTGGTCATTCTTCAACTTTCAAAGTATTGTTTCCTCTGCAAAACTCCGAACCGCGCGGAGCGTGTGGGATCTGTTCGTGTCCATGACAACTCTTGTGACATCACTAAGCACAAACAGTGAGGAGGGGGGAGACTGAGACGGTGTACTCTTGGCGTGTTGATAAGTTTTCACATCTGAAAGCCACAGACCGGCGGGCGATGCCATCAGCTCAGTTTCTCATCCAGTGATGGGAAGTCAGAGTGTTGGGCTGCTTTTAAACGTTTTATACAGATTTTTGAGATAAACTTTAGGAGTTGAAGTTTTTAAGGAAGTTGTTTACTACAGGAGGAATGTCTATGTTATGATCTTGAATTTGGACTGGATGATATAATCTAACTGATGATATTAAAAATATATACTCGTATATATATTCATCAATGCTATATGACTCTAGTAAAATATGAAATTATCAAAACTCTTTCCCATCAAATATGGGATGAACGTCTTATTCCTTTGCAACTCCATGTTGAAAAGTTAAGTTTAATATACTGAGGCTACAGTCACTGATATTCCCAGTTGGTAATGAGAAAGTTGGACTGAGATGCAAATTAGAAAATATAGGAAATGCCTTAGGCTGCGTTCACACTGCAGCCTGCAGTGATCCAATTCCGATATTTTGTCAAATCGGATTCTTTTTGCCGGGGCCGTTCACACTGCCACACATATGCGACCTGTATGTGTTCTGCAGTCTGAACGGGCAAAGGACCTGAAAGTGTCGCGCGTGCGCAGGAGAGGGCGCAACAGTGTCAGCGTTCTCAGTGATCTGCCAGCCGCCATAAAAAGAAGAAGTGCTCAGTGTTTGCGGAGGTAAACATGGAGGCTAACGGTGGAGCATAGCTTACACATTTGAAGTTGTCCAACCGGAGCAGCACATTGACAGCATAATCCTCATTATAGTCCATCGTGGTTGTTGTTATACGTTCCGCTTGCGCACATCAGGGCGCAGAATGGTGAGATGTGTCCAGTATCAGTGACGTTCAGTTCGGATGAATGTGACCTGGACGTTAGGTCGCATTTGAATCGGAAACGTATCGGATATGCAAGTGGCCTGGGTCGCATTCGAAAAGAATCCAACCTGTGCTGTTCAGAGTGTCATGAAAAGATGAGATACAGGTCGCAGTAAAAGTCTCATTGGGTCACTTCAGCCTGCAGTGTGAACGCAGCCTTAGGTTTGTCCCAACTGTCTAAATTGTATGGAAATGAGATTAGACTCAATCATTCCTTTGATAAATCCTTTTGCTACAGTGACTTAGGTTATCCTGAGCCATCGCTATAGCAACAGTACTGTAAGGTTAGGCTACAGGACATACTGACCACCTTTTCCCACTCCACCACATTCTCCTTCAACTCTATGAATTATCTGCACTTATTTCTCCCATTAAGTGTCTGTTTATAAAAGTTTCACCTGGCCTAGCTTTCTGTTTAGCCATGACAGCCGGCCACTAAGCTAACAATGCAATTCTAGCTGGTGCTAACGCCAGACTCGTCGAAGAGGAGGGATTGCTTTGAAGTCAGGGACTGAATCCAGTCAGCTTCATTTCCTGAAATGGGAAACTTTTCAACAATCAGCAGAAATTTCTGTACATGTTTTTAAATTATTTTGTTGTTTCTTTTTTTTTTCTAAGTGCCTCAAGACATCATTTGTTATAATCTTTCTCTATTAAAATAAAAAAACTACATTTAGGGCATTTGTATTTTTGAGAAAGAGCAACACATCATCACAATATGAACTCATTGTATGTCTTATATACAATGTTTCAATTCTATTGACTTGCTTAGTTTGAAAAAATATAACTTTTGGGTCATTTAATGACTTACTACTGCAGTCTGTGATTGTTTAAATTTTATTTTTAGTCAGTTGAAAGGATTTTCAAGACGAATGAAATCGTTGAAGTTCTCCAAATTCAACCTCTGCATCTGGATTTATCTGGATTTGTGTCCCTGCTTCCAGTGTTCTGTTCATTTCAGTTTCATTTTCTGATTTTGTTCAACAGAGTTTTATCTTGGGATTTGGCATAATTTGCTTCTAAAACTGTTTACTTTCTGTTCTAATCCCAAATCATCTCCATTTTTGTTTTGCGCTTTGCACGATGATTAAGAAATGATTTTGCCTCACATGAGAACCTTCGCTGCTTCCCACAGGACATTACTCAGAGAGAAATGTTTGTTCCCTTTCAATCAATCTGGTAAAATCTACATACACCCTTTAGTAATAATAATGCTCTAAATCTCCAAAGTTTGGATAGTTCTTTTTTCACACCTACTAGTGTGTGACCCCTTCAGGTGAATCTGTGCCTCACATGTGTTCTTCAGAACAGTGCTGCTGGTCAGAAGGAGGTCTGTGTTGGAGTGGTGGTCCTTATCTGACGGATGATATGAGCATCACAGACCAGAACCGTTCATCTTTAATGGAATACCTGACTGGGAATTAGGAAGTGTAGGTTAAATCCTCCTTCCATTATATTTGCTGTATTTACTGCCTAAAATGGCTACCTCTGTCTGTTTTAACCAATAAAGAGGAGATGGTGGTTTGTTGATTGCGTTCGGTCCCAAAGCAACACAATGTCTGCTCTAAACGGTTCTTGCTGAAGAATGTGAACCTGCTTTGTAATCCCAGTCCTGATCCAGGTGTTTTCTATGAGTTTATCACAGAGAGAGAGAGTGTGTGTGATTATGAGGGTGGTAGAGAGGATTTGTGAGTGTGGGTGAATTGAAAGGATTCCACAATAGCGTGGCAATAATATTAAATAACATGGGCTGATGGTGGTGGGGGTTCGCCCAGTAGTCGGCGGGTTGCTGGTTTGATGGCCTCTGTCGTCGTGTCCTTGAGCAAGACACTTCACCCACCTTGCTGGAGACGGTCAGAGAGCCTGGTGGTGCCGGTGCATGGCAGCTTCGCTTCTCTCACTCAGGGCAGCTGTGGCTACTGCCCAGTAGCTTGTCACCATCAGCGTATGATTTGTTGTGTGTGTGTGCGTGAAGGGGTGAATGACAGTAGTGTGAAACACGTTGGGGTCCTCCGGACTTGATGAGGTGCTATACATGTACAAAGACAAGACAAAAAAATATTAAGAAAGGGCCAGCAGTATCCAAGCATATTCAGGTAGAGGTCAGCCTCTACCTGGGCTTGTTTAGTCCAACCTGCTGCTGCAGTCAGCGTGATCTGATGGTCCCTGAACAGAGGGCCGTTGCCCAGGCGATGCCTAGTGATAGTGATCTCTATCACGATCTCTTTTGGTAACTGGTTGTTCACGCTAACATCCGTCCGGCTCAGCTCTATATTGCAGGTGCGAAACTCTGGCTTCAAAACCTGATGGCTTCCAGTTGGTGGAATCTTGGATGTTGGTGAAGTTTTAGTCCTGGTGGACAAAGTCGGGGTAGTAACATTTATTTAATTCAATTACATTTACTTTGAAAAAACAATGGACTTTTAGGAGCATTTTTACTACGCTGTACTTTTTACTTTTACACAAGTAATTTCATTATGAACTATCACTATTGTTACTTTAGTAAAAATTCTGGATTCTGTACCCAGTGAATGAAGAACAGACATGTTTTAACCAAAACATTCACCAGACACAAACACACAGCTGCAGTTTTTGTTAAAGTTTCATACATTATATTTCTTTATTGAAAGAAACTGGTTTGGAAAAATGATCTTTTGCCTGATTTTATTTTTTTGTTAATTATATGAATTATTGTCATTTTGGTCCATTAAAATACCAAAATTTCCACTTAACTTTATATTTTGGTTCATCTGATGATGGAATGTTTTTTTTTTTTTTAGATATTTAATGATGAATATTTGATCAGTTTCTCAGCACTAGAGTAGACTTTTTACTAAATAGTGTTTTACTCTTGAGTCATTTCTTGCATGGCTACTTTTTACTTTTACTTGAGTACAATTTTTGGCCGCTCTACAGTCTCTGCTGGTGGAACACGTCTGATGTCGGAGTCACGGCTGTTCCTGTGAATTTTCCATGACAAGACGATCAAACTGCTGATCACCAGCAAATGGGACTTCCTGGAAGTTTGACTCGAGCACCAAGTCAGAAAACTACGAGTCAGAAAACATCACTGTGTGCAAGTCACTACAGGGTGGAGGCTTCAATTTCGAAGACCAAGTCAACATCTCAAACCTGTTCTATTTTTTCCTTTAATCAAATTATCTACACTTTTCCATTGTCTTAAACAGCAAAATAGACTGCAGACATTTCGTAAACTAAAACTTTGACTCCAGCACTGCTCAGGAAGTTTGGATAGTTTGTATATAAAGTTGTAGTAAAGTCTGTTTGGATCTGAAATGAAGAAAAAAAGATGTGTTCTCCTCCACTTGCTTCAACAAGTGCTGTGCTGGTTAACTTTTGTCAACATCTTAAAGTCACTCAAAAAACATTTTCCAAGTAGGTCAATTTGTTTTGACCTAGACAAAGGCCACTGTGCTCTGAAACAAGATGGAACTGCATCGCTGGCAGGAGCTTATAGAAAAGGCTTTTTTCTTCTTTTAATCAATATTGATCACCAAGGAAAACTGAAGTTTTCTTCTTACACAGGCATGTAATTGCATGTGCATGAATGCATATAAGTACTGTATATGATATGTCTAAACATACATTTGTATGTCGGTGTGTATGGAATGTTAATGGCCAATAAAATTATCCCAAAGTTCTACTAGTTTTTATTGCTTAAATGCTGTGATGCAAAAAAAGAGAAAAAAGTACAATTTCCTTCTCCACATGGTGACTTTTTTTTTTCATTTTATAGGAGATTATGTGATTTTTAAAAAAGGACAATAATTTGAATTTTGTGAGCATAATCATATATTTTAAAGAAGTCACCAGTAGAACAACTGATGAAAGCCCGTGAACCATTACAGCTACTCTATTTTGAGTGCACATTGTCAGATTAATGCATAAATTAACCATCGAAAAATTAAACCACTATGTAATTTGAAATTTCTCAAATGATGTGCCAAACTATCTCCTGCAGCTCCAAACACTTTGAGTGGTGATTGTGGATCTAGTTCGATGGTTGGTACCAGCTGTGAGTATTTACTCTTAAGGAGCCTTCAGAACAGGAACGCAGGACATGGAGCTGGATGGTATTCCAGATTCGTTTCAATATTTTAGATATGCTCTATGAAAAAAAATCTGCAACTGAGCGAATCTACAAATAATGAACTGCCAAAAGATGGGGGGAGGGGCCACAGAGTGTCCAAATACTGTCCGAAGAACAAAAATGATGTCACTTTTAAGTATTTGAATGAAAGCCATGTTTCATCTAAGACTTAGGTTTCAATTTTTGATTTCAAATGTGAAAAATGATTTGAAAATATTTTCTTGTTCAGGTTTCAAAGCATTGCCACTGAACAACAGACAGAATTTTAACATCACAGCCACAATTTAGACCTGATGGCACTGAATAAAGTTTATGCTCGGAATAAACTCAGAATTTTAGACTATTCACAATAACCTGGTCTAAAGTGAGACTTTGGAAACCTCACTTGATTCAGCAGCAATGAATTTCATATTTTTTCCGGGTCTAAAATATCACACTGTAAATATTAATATGCTGGAGACATTGCTTTGGCTTATCTGGTGGAAAACTCAAGCTGTACCAAAGTTCAGTTTTTCATAGGTCTAAAATACAAACTGCTCATCCTGGATTCGTAACGTCCCACCAGCACCACCGCACTCTCGTTCTGAACCCTCCTCTTCAAGCACCTCTTCTGAAGTTCATTCATAGTTCCTCTCATAACGCAGAGATGATTCAGCTCTGACCCAACGAAGGCAGACGAGGATCGGAGTTTAAATAGTATTCATACAAAAAACAAAGAAAGAAAGAAAGAAAGAAAGAAAGTCATTAATTCAGCAGCAGCGACAATAAAAGCACACACACAAAAAGTCCTGAGTATTAGTAGTTACACTCTGAAATGAGAGATTGTGAAGCTGAACTATTAAAGATGCTGTTTTGATTATTGAGACTTATTAAGTTCGAGCATAACTCATTCTGCTTTCTGCTATGCTTGTAACTGTTGCTTAAAATAACTATATGAAGCGTATAAGAGACTGAGTGTTTTTTGTTTTTTTACAACATATAAATGAAATTATTTCCTAGACTAGCAGCCAGTAATATTCCAATAATGAATCTCAGATGAGCTCGACGCAAGTAGGAAAAAATAATGGAAAACGGATTAAAAATGTTAAGAAATCTGTTTTGGCTTAAGGGCCTGCATTATTTTATTTTATTGTTTTTTAACAGATTTTGTTTTGGAAAAATTGTGATCGTGGTTTAACTTTTTAAAAGTTGCGACAGTTGATTTTTAGTTTTCAAAATCGTCCATCGCTGTGGAGAGAACATCAGTGTGTCTGGACAACGCCGTGAGATGAAGGTCACTGGGTCAGCAGTCACCTTGCATCTCACCGCTTGGCAAGAGAAGAAGAGACAGGAAATTATTGAGAGATAAAATCCCATTTATTGAATTTTGGGGTGGTTATTCATGCTATTAATTAGATGCGACCACAGTCAGACTTCTGTTTGAACGGTTTATAATCCCAAAGCGACTCGCAGGAGAAGAAGAAGAAGAACGCAGACGTCACACAGCAGCGCTCTGTTTACGTCAATAATAATGGACGGAGCGGTCTGTGGGTCAATCTGAACGTTTATCCAGCAGTGGGATATGAGGGGCCGTTCAGGACAAAAACTATGTTTTGTCTCTCACACACCACTAAAGACTCACACACACACACACACACACACAAAAAAAATTAAGTTCACATATTCACTATTAAAATATCACACGCGCTTACAATTTTTCTTTCTCACATGCATACATAAAAGATTAAGGTTGCACATATAAACTAATAAAATATTGACCGTGCATGCATTTTTTTTTCTCTCTCGCACACACACAAGACTAAAATATCACACATACACACAGGCATACTATTCTGAATGATAGGTCGAAAATGTATGTGTGTGTGAAGTAACACTAGGCTGAATGAATGAATGAATGAATGAATGAATGAATGAATGAATGAATGAATCAATATGAGACTTGTATTTGTCTGTGTGAGAGTTGTCACGGAAGAGGCGGGGCATAATTTGGAGACCAGATGGCTCATGCGTTGATACCACAGTGAAGTTAGCTTCAAGTTGGATGTTAGCGATCCACGGTGTAAACGGCGTTTAGCTCAAGTTTGATCCGGTTTATGAACGCTCATTTCAGCCAGCCGTTCTCCACCGCTCCCTCCTCAAGCGCTCAGGTGGTTCACGTAGGGCTCTGCTCCGGGCGGAGTAGAACAAGTCTCATCTTCATTCATTCATTCATTCATTCATTCATTCATTCATTCATTCATTCATTCATTCAGCCTAGTGTTACGTTCACACACACACAAACACATTTTTGAACTATCATTCAGAATAGTATGTCTGTAGGGGTGCGTGCGTGTGTGTGAGTGATATTTTAGTAGAGGTGTATATGTGATATTTTAGTCTTTTATGTATGCGTGCGAGAAAGAAAAATTGTATGCACGTGTGATATTTTAATAGTGAATATGTGCAATTTTAATATTTTGTGTGTGTGTGTGGGGTGTGTATGAGTCTTTAGTAGTGTGTGAAAGACAAGATCATAACGAAAATGGAAAAAAAAAAAACACAACTAACATCAATGGATTTCAGTGGCGCGTTGACTGCAGCGTCTGGAGAGAAGTCTGTTTGGCTGTGGAGTCGGAGCCAATCACGGTGGGGTTGTGATGTGAGGCTGGGCAAAACTAAAAAAATGGATTTGGTTCGGATTTGGCTGCTGTGTGAACAAGGAGAGCTGAAGATATTCATCAACTGGTTCAGGTCAGAAAAAAAAAAAAAAAAACAACTTCAAAAGTTTTCTACCAGTACTTTATTGTTGTTGTTTTGACTCTAGAGAGAACATTTCCAGTCCCGTCGTCTCAAACTGAACAACTCAAATCCGCCGGAACTTCTCCAGCCACACTTCTAAGCTCCAACATTCCAGGTCCTGTGAAGCTGTGTGTGTGATTTAGCCACAGCTCAGCGTCACCTTGATCCTTCTGTCAACACTCTGTCATTGATGTGTAATTTGAAACGTCTATGCATTTGTCAATGTTTGGAACATGCAGTGACAAGACACTTAAAACGTCTTCACGTGAGGAATAGTGTCTCATCGCTTCCAGAAGTGGCTTCCCTCAAATAATCTCTGACATGTTTTGTGCTGCTGCTTCATCTTCTGCTGATGCGTGGCCCGGTGGAGCAGTAATGGATTCGTAGCACACCCGAGGGTTTTAAAAGAATGAAAAGGAGCCAGAAGGTTTATGTTCTGAACTATTAAAGGAGGGAAAAAACGTGGTTAGATTGATCGGAGGCTGTCGCTAATCGTAACACTTTTATTTCCCGCCCATGGCTCCTAGAGATGACTTGGTCACGACCAACTACCAACAAGCTGCGCTTTACAGTATGAATGTTGAGCATGTAACCTTTACGATGCAGATGTATGCTGTTCATAGAGTCACTGCGGGGCTCGTTATTTCATAATAAGAGGAGAACTGTTGGAAACAAAGAGCTCCACTGGGTGGTAAAGATATTACAAAAATGACACCATTTACTTAAAACAAGAAAAGTGTTTCTCATTAAAGTCAACAGAAAACATGCAGTCTCCAGATAAAACTAATCAGCCGCCAGGCTGCACTGTTTAATGTTCCGCTACATGAAGGCATGAAGACGCCCAGGGAATGTTTTGTCATGTAGATATGACAGATATATGACTAAAACGAAAAGACAGCAGAATTAAACAATTCAATTCAGTTTATTTATACAGCGCCTGCTGTGGCCATTTATGTTGGGTTTTTTTTTTAAATCATAAATTATGTCTATTTAGTTTGTTTTGGTTTTTTTCCCTTTGGGCAGTTAGAAGGCTTTTGTAAAAACATTTTTTTGACCACTTTTTGAATCAGATTAAGTAAACTTTCATTTTCAACTAAGAGAATTTTAGTTACTGTTTTTAATTGTTTTGTCCAAATTTTTTTTTTGCAAGAAATAAACTACAATCAAACAATCAAGTGGGAAGTGGAAGAACAAAATCACCTGTAGCCATCATCCACCTCTCTTTGAATTTTTTGGTTTTGGAACTTAGAAGGCTGCGAGAGCGCCGTTTTACAGCAAATGTAATCTGGAGGCACTTTGCAAGAAAAAGGTCATTTCAATTCAATCACACAGATTCCAGTCGATCCTAGTTAGTAACCAGTTCGTAATAGTTTATTATTCAAAATAGTTTAAAACATTTTGGTCTAAGGTAACCCAGCAGATTGCATCGAGTCTTTGACCTGCGGGATTCACTCCTCCTGGACGAACACGTAACGGCAATCGCTTGCGTTGTGTCATTGACTTTGCAGAAATCTCTGATACCGAGAATGCATGTAGCGACAGTGGGAAGAAAACCTCCCCTCTAACAAGAAGAAACCTCCAACAGAACCAGAACCTGGTTCAGAACGACTGACTGGAGGTTTGAGAAGACAGAGCAAAGACACAAATACAAACAGAGGAACTGATGGAGTATTTTCTACTTTTCTGACAATCGAGGATAAACTAAAACTCCAAAATGAGATTGTCTAATCTGAGCAACCTCAGTTTGTTCACAGATGTTAATGGACGCCTTTCTGTGATATTGCTGTGACTGTAAAAACTGCTTCTATTGTTGTTTGTCATTGCATTAACGCAACATTACAGCTTCAGTAAATTATACCTTGACTTGTTTTCTCTGGTGAATGAAGGGTTACATCTGAACAGAGTCTGTCATGAAATTCTACTTTTTTCATTCAATGCACCCACTCCCTTCCGCTGAATTTATGAACAATAGAAATGATTAGCAGTATCATCACTGATGACTATAGTTCCTTCCTAAACTATTCGTGCCACTTGAACTTTTTCAAAATCTGTTATGGAGTAACCACAAATTTGATCGCATTTTATTAGGATTTTATGTGAATGTCCAACACAAACGAGAGAAAATGGAGCACAGTTTTCAAAACCTCCTTCATTTAACTCCTTTTAATTTGAATAAATAGTCCGTCTGCCTGTAAACACGCTGCAGACGCTCCTAAATGAGTCAAACCTCCAGGACAGGCAGATCCAGCAAGTAGTTTTCATTTCTGTGTACATTTTATACACTGCTTAGTTGGATTACAGAGTTACTGTAAATGAGTCCAGAAGGGCTACAGGAAAGGAAGAGACTGAATTTATGAATATGTTTATTCACATAACAACTGTAAACGCTGAAGTGTGCGTAGTTAAGAGGGGGCTCAGTGGAACGCTTTGGAGCTCCAGTGGCTATAAAAAGTATTCATGCCCTTGGACGAGTTGCCATTTTATTGCTTTTACAAGTCAGTTATGATCAATACAATGAGGCTTTTTTGACAAAAACATTTACAAAAAAAAAACACAAATTGTCAAAGCAAAAACTGATTTCTACAAGTTAAATAAAAATATTCAACATGAAATAAAAGATTGCATGAATATTCCCACCTTTTAAGTCAGCATGGAGTAGCTGCACTGCTGGCTGGAATCTCGGTGTGTGTGTGTGTGTGTGTGTGTGTGGGTGGGTGTGTGTGTGTGCGTGTGCGTGGGTGTGTGTGTGTGTGTGTGTGTGTCGGTGGACGGCTCTCAATCAGATGCTGCAGTTTTTCTCCATTCTTCAAGGCTAAGCAGTTCCATATCAGTCAGGTTGTTCGGGGATCAACTGTTCAAGTCACAAATTCTCTACCGGACGGAGGTTTGGACTTTAACTGGGCCACTCCAGAACCCCCACCTTTTCTTCAAACTATCTCTGTGCATCTGGAGCTGGGTGCCTGCTGCCAGTCGTTGGAAAGTAATTGTTCTCCAGGATTTCCAGATATTTTGTTGAATTTATTTAACCTTCTACCTTTACAAGCCTTCCAGGGCCTGATGCCGAAAAGAGTCCCCACAGTATAATCCTGCCACCACCATGCTACATAGTAGGGATGGTGTGTTTATATATAGATAGAAACTTTCTTTCAGCCTCAAGGTCCAACCACAAACAAAACAAAATAAGAAAGAGACACATAGATCCACAACCATCCAAAAACAAGATTACATCAAATTTAACACACTGTCACCTAAATTTGTTGTCCATAAAACATAATATCTCCTCTGATGACTAATTGTCGTTTTGTGGAAATCAGTTTTCATTTTAACTTTAAAGAGTTATTCTGGAATTTTCTGGATGAGTCAAAAAAAAAAAAAAAAAATCCAAATTGTTGATCATGATTGGTTTGTAAAAGCAGTATAAGAGTAAACCATCAGAGGGAGTGAACTCTTTTTATGAGGACTGCAATAAATACATTACAAGTCGGAGTGGTGCTTTTAGTTCTATACCTGAAGCTTACTTTTTGAGAATTTGAGTATAATAATAATAGTCGTTGAACAGTACTCTAAACTCTAAGGCTCAGCTTAGAATTGCTGAAGACTCAATATGGACAGGCAGCTCAGGCAGGTGGACAGTCAGGTAAAACATTCAAAATGTTTTCATATCTCCACAAAGCTCCCTGAAAAACTAAAGTGCATCCGTTTTGTGACCTATTTTGCAGACAGCTGCACATTCTCCACTTCCTTTTCCAACTTTCTTTGAAGAACTCTTGGAACATCTTCGGCGATCACGGCGGAACTGTAAAGGTTTTGGAGGATCCAGCAGCTGATGATCCTCGGGGGGGAAACACATGAAACTCGGCAAATATCCCGAGCTTTAAAAAAGCAATGAAGCTGACCTTGCGCAGAATATCATCCTGCGTGTGGAGCTCAGATCTAAATCAGTAATATAAGATTCATTCTCTCCTTGTTAGGCTAGGCTTTTGCTAATCAGAACAAGAGAGTGATTTGCAGTGATTTGCTTTGGCTTTTTACGGGACTGATTAAGTGAGGCAGCTCACCAACGTGCAGGAGGCCGGCTGAATACAAATGGCCCCTCCGTTCTCCTAGGTGGCGCGCTGCCGATACAAAGGGGCTCCTTCTGATTTACTCTCAGTTGGGTCTGATGGTAAGTTGACCGTGCAGATGCGCGCACACATGGCTGGATACAAGCTGGCACTTTCTGTCACACATAAATGGATTTACAGTGTCTTGGGCTTTTTGCTCCCTCTGCTATATCTACAGTCTTGGCAAACAAATAAATAGGCTGCATTCAGTGGAGATAAGCTCATCAGCTCTATGTGTGTGTGGGTGGGCGTGGGTGTGTGTGTGAGTTTATACAGCACTTTAAGGCGCTGCAAGCAATTTGCTCCCAAGAAGCTGAAGTTTGGACATACTTATTAGCGTGCGTGTATCCTGACAATGCTTCTGGGTCAAACTGCACAATGCTGAACTCTGGTTGACCCCCACCTCCAATAATGCAAAGCTCTGCAGAACCTCCCACAGACTCTGACAAGCCCTGCCACCCTTTCAGTCTCCGGCACAAAGACGCATTGAGGCTTTCCGATCTTCCAGACGTGCAGAAACGCTGACATCATCATTCCGTCTTCTCTTCAGTGGAGATTCTGACTCATTTCTTTGCATCTCTCATCTCAAAGCAAAAAAGAGCTGCAGAAATCTTCACACCTCATTTAACTTTTTCCACATTTTGCAGTGCAGGAGACTGGCCTGGTAAAAATCAGACCGCTGTTGTCCATTTTGCTTCGTCCAGAGAGGTCTGGACTCTAGGCTGTTGGAGCTAGAGACGTGCAGAGCGACATCTTTGAGTGACATCTTGAATATTCCTCTTTCTCCAGCTTTAAATGCTTCTTCGGCTCCATTCCCAAACTGCAGGCAGATTACAATTCTAAAACAGCACAGAAAATTAAATTCATCGTTCACAACTCCTCCTTCTGTTCGCTGATTGGCCCGTTCGAAATTCTACCAGAGAAATCGATCTCAATGGGAGAAATCTCAGACGGAGTACAGAAAGGAATCTCGTAGGAAAGCTAGCGATTCCGGATCAGAAATGTTCAACTGAAAATCGTTCAACTCTGGAGTGAAATTTTGTTTAGCCCCTTTTACACTGACACTCCTCAGTAAAATCAGTCTGAGGACTGCCATCCAGTTGATAAACAAATTCCACCTGTTTGTGATTTATCGTATGAACGTGGCTGTTGTGTCAGGGACTCAGAGGTTTGTTGGAGAACATTGGATAAAAATGCATCATGACGACAGAAGGCTTCATACAATGATAAAGAGATGTTTAAAGCTGCAGTATGTAACTTTTACTTAAACCTTTAAATAAATTATTTATTTATTTATTTATTTTACATATTTGTTAAAAAAATATTTGTCCTGACAGTGTAACATGAGACAAATAATCTGAAAAACATTGGGCTCCACAGCCTTCTTCCTGTTTGGAGAAATGCACCGCTATTGGTCAGAAACAGCCAATCAGAGGGTCTTAGCGCTGTCAATCACCCTCAAACACACCTCCTTGCTCTGCGCTAGGCTGCAGGTGGTTCCTCAGGCTAGTTAGCATGGCCACAGGTTTCCTCTGTTATCATATTTTTGAATTTGTTGATATTTATTGATGCTCTCATGAGACCAATAGAGGAGGAAATAGTAAAAACATTCCTGACAAAACAGCCAGTTTTGGGGTTTTCATACATTGAATCGATCTCTAACTCTGAATTGTTTTCATGGTGACGATAAAAGTTATCAAAGCCTTTTGATGACTTAGAATGGCCAAGTCAAAGCCCAGACCTAAATCCAATTGAGAATTGGTGAAGACGTTTTTCATCAAATACTCAATCAGTTTATTTACTAATTTTTTGCTCAATTTAACAAAATCCTTAATCAACTTACAAAATTTGAAAGAGGGGTGGAGGGAACTTGAAAATTCATCTACAAAGACTCTCTCCAGCCAGCTTGATTGAGATTGAGTTCGGAGAATGGATAAATATGTACAAGGAGGAACTGAAGAGTCACTGTTCATAATAAACCCTTTTATCTGTTACTCGTGTTGGTCTATCACATAAATCCCCCCCCAAAGAAGGACTGTGGCTTAGCATGAAACAAGAAACAATGTGAAAAGTTTGAGGAGAAAGAGTAGTTTTTGAAGGAAGTGTGAGATGTCGTCCTTTCCCTCTCCTTCCTCGTTTTTCTTCTTTAAATGTACAAACCGCTCCTCTGAGAGCGCCTGTCATAGATAAAGAGCTCTTCAGACGCAGTTTGGGATTAAATGGGGATGCTCCTGTTGGCCAAAATCTCGCAGATATATTCACGTCCTCCTTTATTCCCTTAGATCAGATGTAGCTCTATGTGTTTTCCTGCCGCTTTAGTGCTGGCTGGCCTCACCGTATAATGGGGCAGTCACAGTTTATCAGCCGCAGAATGTGTCCCACATCGATCCTCGCGCAGTGAGAATGGATGCGGCGAGAACCATAAAGGACCGGGATGAATTGACATCATTGTTTCAAGCTTGTAAAAATAAACCCCAGGGGGGGACGAGACAGATAACTTCCTCCAATTATGCTCAGACTAGCAGCCCGTACTCACCTTACACAAAAGGATTGCCTCCGTGAGGCAGGTAGGATTTCCTTCAGAAGTGGAAATGAGCGAGGAGAAGCGTTAGGAGGTGACAGGAGGAGGTGCCGCCAGTCAGATCAGTGAATTTTAAAGAGTCCCTTTGAAAAAATAAAATAAAAAATGTGCCACTAAAATGACAACTGTTCCCTGAGTAGTACATGCCAGCCTTTAATCACAGATATATTCTCATGCAGTGTTTGTTATTGTCTTTATTGCAGACTGTGATGACATAATATCTTCCCAGGGACAAACTAGCTTAAGAAGGTAGACGTGAATGATTTCTTTACACCTCAGATGTAAAACAGCAGCTGCTTCACGGAGCATGAAGGAACGCACCAGAAGTTTCCACAAGTGCACGAAAACATTGTTGATTATGACGGAAACCTGTTGAGACAGCCTCGTTTGTCTAGTTTAAAATGAGGGCAGTTTTTAATTCCTATGTGCATCGTGTTTTTGAAAAGTTACTACTTACGAGTCCTGGCACTCGGAATTCCAGAATTCTAGTCTGATTGAAGGTGAGGCCCCAACAGACTCGCTCTCACAAGTGGAGCGTTACGACTTTCACCGTGATGCTCCAGTTGACACATATAAAATCTTATTAGAAATTTCTTTTGGTGCATTTCAAATGTAATAGATGCAGAGATGAAAAAGAAAGGGAGAAAGATTAACAGGAAAGGAGACAGGAGTAGAGGACAGAAACACAAGTCAACACCCTGCCAGAGCGTCCAGGTAATTCCCGTGGAGCAGACAGATAGTGCGTTCCGCTCCAGACAGCTGAAGTTCTGTGGTTTTATATTTAAACAAGATCAGAGCCGACCTTCCGCTCATTTTCCTTCTGGTCTTGTAATCTTTGACTCCCATGGACTCTTTAAATGAGAAACTATGCAAGCAGGCTCATTGAGTCAAATGTTAATAATGCCACCTAATGAACCTGGAGAGTAAACGTAGCACAAATTATGTGCATGGCGTTTCCATGGCAATAGCGAGTCCACAGACACGTCTTGAGTGAAGCATGCAAGACTTGCCCGATCCACTTTGGACCTAACAGAAGGTAGAAACACTATGGCTCCTAGAATTTATCATATTGAATATGTAACTAGTACTAAGAAAAGAAATAGTTGTTGGATTCAATAAAAATTGTATATGGTGTTAATTGCAGGGTGTGTAATTACTTTATCTCATATTTTACAAAATAAGCAACATTTTCAATACAAAAGCCTTTGTTGCTGCTCCATTGTTGATTAGACATATGAGATAGTTATTGTTTTGTCAGTCTGGCTCTTCAGTCATCAGATTGGGACAAAATGATGTTATACCCAGGAATTCCTGATCATGATTCATGTAAACTTCCTTCACTTCCAGATTTAATTTAGTAGAAGTTATATGTCACACAGACCCTGTCTGACCCCTGCTACCGCGCACACGTCTGAAGTATAAACACACACACATGCAGTGTCTGACAGGGTCTCAGCAGGGACATCCCTGTCAGTCTGTCAACTCTTGGGGTTTTTAAACAAGTCAAGACAGACTTTCTGTGAGACAGAATACACGACAACTCATCACTTTTGGCTATTTGTCTTTGGGGATGTCAGACTTGGCCTGAAATGTCATGTTCCCCTCACACCCATCGAAAAAAACAAAAAAAACCCCAAAAGCAACCAAGACTCTGTTATCCTCTTCTTGCTATGGGAATAACGCTTGTTTTAGGGAAATTGATTTTAAGAAAACAGTGTGTGCTGAACTGTCAGACAAACTCTGAGGCTTACAGGCAGGCTGCTAATTAGGATTAAACAGAACAGAACCGAACAACATCACCGACCACTTTGAACCCCCACCCACTCACTTCCTCCCTTTGCTTGCATGCTCTTTGTCTCACATGCTTTCTCACAAGCGCACATCAACAAGTTCAAATCCAGCTACCTACGTGCTCACAAACATATTCGAGCTAAAACCTCATTATTGACGCTGTTCTTGCTAAGACCCTCTCACGGTCGCTGCTCACTCTTGAACCTTTGAGCAAAAAAAAAAGGAAATAAATCAATAAAATTTACCGTACATAAACTGAAAGACTGGCCAGTTTAATGAATTCAACATCCTGTTTTTGCTTTTTAGGACATCGGTGATTATGACATTTTATTAGATTATTGTTTTTTTGCCCTTGATGAAACACATGAAGCAGCAGGATGGGAAGGAGAGTAACAGGTCATGATACTGATGACGATATGCAGTATTGATAACAATACTGTGGTTAAACAAGATCTGAAAAATACTTTTGGAAAGCTAACAACTGAAGTGTCTTGGCCAAGGACACTTCAGTGACTGACAGAAGAAGTGGGGGTTCGAACTGGCAACCAGTTACAGGATAAACTCCAACCTTCTTAGTCACTGTCGCCCCATCTAATCAATATCAAACCGGTAATCAGTAGCTGTGTTTTCATCAACCATAAAATTGCCCAAAATGAAATTCCGAAAATATATTTGCTTAATGGAAACACACTTATTTCAAAAACTTTTAGGTTTTTAATAAAAAGAATTTTGCGCAAAGATTAAGTGTTTGTTTTTTTTGTTGGCCTTATCGAAATAGATGCATTTTGTAAAACTGCAATGGAAACACTTTTTTTTGCATCACACGAGTCAAGAAATCAATAGTAGGATTTTACTACTGGCAAAAACGTCAAAGAGGACGACAGGAAATAGTAGGAGGATGATGGTTTGCTTTTGGGGGGTTTTTGGATAATGTGCAGCTGGCTCCACCAGAGCTCTCACAACATCACACAGCTCATAAAAAGTTGTGTGTCATTCTATTCTTCTTTCTATCGTGCTCTCCTATCTTTTTCTTTCCCTCTAAGCCTTTTCCCCTACTCTCCCCATTTCTTTTACGTCTCTGTGTCCATTAGATGAAATAAATCCGAAGCAATTTCTAAAACGTTTTATATATACAAATAGTGGAGAATGATTGTGAAAGGCGTCTAGTTGTGAAAGTAAATCTGATTGGCCTTACCTTAGTACTCAGACAACAATTCTGTTTGTCACATTGCTGGACAGGACATGTTAAAAAAATAAAAAAATAAATAAAAAAGCATAAAAATGAAAAGGCAATATTTGGCTGCATTAATTTACACACTGCGCTATGAATAAAAACACTGTTAGTTTCCTCATGTCGTTGGTTAAATAAGTTAGAGGTTATTTTACACTTACAGGGGCAAGGTACCTTTCAGAGTTAAAGTGTTTTTCCAGATTGTGTCTGTCTAGAAAAGTAAGATAAGCATGTGATCACTTAGATCGCGGGACCTGTTTGTGGGCGATGCCAACAGCCGCAGCAGACGTTCAGCTTCTGGAACAGCTCTACGTGAAAACACGGAGCAGAAAAGGCAGTGAAGGAGCAATCAGAGACATAAGCAGGTAAATGAGCCTGAATAATCAACACTTATGACTCCACTGATATCATTATGTCATTTGTCACAAATGTACTTCTGAGAGTCGTGTCGAACCAGGATGAACATGCACTTCAAAACAACTCCAGCTGTGAGGCGACGTGACAGAAAAAAACGCGCTCATTAGAGGTTTGGTATCAGTCCAATGCTCTGAAATGTTGTTAAGGTCATCAACCGGTTTCTCAGGAGACGTTTCTCAAAGCAAAAGTTACATATGGTAGAAACTTTGTTGGAATAGTGATACAGTGCTTTTTACTGAGCCAGATGGCGGAAGAGACAATATTAAACACAGTTTAAACGGGTTTATCAACATTACCCCAAACCTCAGGCTTCGGATATGAGTTCTACACAAACACTGGGGACACAAAACCTTTTTCTAAAAAATAAAAAAGGAGTGCACTTCATAGGTGTTTTTTTTATTTTTTTTACAACTGTTAATGTTCCATAAAACACATATTTGTGAGAAAAAGGAAACAATCTCTCATGCAAATTATTTTCCAGCATACTTTGAGTGAGCGACTTGTAAGTACTTTAGCCCTTGCGTTAAAATGATCGTTTGATCCAGGACTTATTCAGTGCAGCGGCTCTCAAACTGTTCATCTTCTGAGCCACAAAATAACAGTGACTGTTAAATACAGACCTCAATGTCAATTGGCATGTTAGCAATGTTTTACAACATTATCTTTTTCAATGTTTTAATTTGGAGAAAGGGTTTAGACCAGGGTGGGTTGTTTGCCCACGACCGATCGAAGGTAAGGTTTGGTTCTGGTGGCATCATTGGAGGACTTTAGTTTGTTTCCAGTGGCACTGATCCACTTTGAAGGAAAGCCAGCTAAGTTTAGACTGTTTAAACTTAGATCTATTTGGGAAAGCAATCTGAAAAACATCCATTTGACGGGATAAAGGAGGCTGACATTGAAGGTTTAGTTCAGACCTTTTTAGGTGTTCAAATTGTCATCACTCTGAGGATGCCAATCCTCAAGCTAACACCTTGCCAAAGATACAAGGTGTGTGTTTTGGCTAACCTTTGGCATTTAAAACCATCCAAACCGAAAGCGTTCATATCTTTAGCAGGAGATGCTAAATGGATACTAGCAGCTAACAATTTCTCAAGAAACTATTGCTGTGTTCGGTGGCATTTTGTTCTGTTGCGCAGCAGGCGTGCATTCACCTTGGCTCAGCCTGCTGGCTGCATCAGTGTGCCATTCACAGCTGCCTCAAAGGGTTTCTACAACTCTGAACATGTAATCCAATATGGTCACAGCGATATGACGTCTTTTTGCTACGGCTACAGAAACTATTAGCAATAGAATTTCACAGAAGAGAACCTCATTTAAAAAAAAAATCCAGACTAACCCTTTAGGTTTCTCAGATGACCTCAACTCTATTAAAAACACTTTGCAGTCCACTCAAAGTAAAGAGCGTGGAAAAAATGACATTCATGCAGGTGATAAAATTATTTTTTTTAATTACATCATACCAGCGTCAACAAAGAACTAATTAACAAAATGTAAATATCAATAAAAGACCTCCATATAGTGGTTGCAAAATGAACACTCAGTAGATGAGTGGTGGGAATGAGAGGTGGGTGGGCAGCTAGAAGAGCAAGGTGCAGAGCAAGGTATCCCTGGAGACCTGGAGTCGCCAGGGGAACCCCAGCAGAGCTGGAAATAAGTGCGTCGAAGGCAGGATGAAAAGGGAACCTGGAGCACAGCAGAGACACGGCTTCGCCCTGAAGCCAAAACGGGAGGAAACAAAGAGCCAAACAAAGAGCAGCCGGAAGCCTTGATGTTTCCACCGCATGGGGAGCAAAAAAAAAACAACGCTGCCCTGTTCAAACCCTGTTCAAGTTAGTGGTGAACAGGGTTTGAACGCCGTACTGCTGGCACGCAGGCAGGCAGAGTGGAGACACAAACACAAGAACTAGAGGTCCAGGAAACAGAGACAAACACATGAAAGAAAGAAACAGCTGGAAGAAGCGTTACCTGTGGCTAAAACTAAGCTCTGTTCTTTCTACACATCTAAAGACAGCAGAGAGTTTAGTTATTATATTTTTTTTTCCACAAACAGTGTAATAGACAAAATTGGAAGTTTCCATTACTGAATGATTCAATATTGCCTTTGATTCCCAATAAGTGGAAAATTGATCAGGATGGTTGACATATATTTGCTTGATGTAATGTAAAAGTGTAATATTTATTACCTGTTTCTTAATTGGTTACTGTATTATGGTGTAAAGCACTTTGGACCGCCTCGTTGTTGAAATGTGCTGTACCAGCAAACCTGACCTGACTTGACTTTTAAGTTTATTTCTTAGAGTGAACCTGGGAAAAATAATTGCTACCATTTAGCAAATCAGCTAAATAAATCAGCATAATTCAGCTAATGTGCTGGGTATATTTATTATTTTCTTAATTTGCTTACTCAACCTATCTGCTACAGTGCTTTGCAAAATTGTGCATTCATCCATTTTGAACCTTTTCATGTTACAACCACAAACCATTAAGATTAGGATTAGGATTAAGAGTCCATAACCCCTGAAGTATCCAGGAAGTAAAATTTAAAAAACTGCACATGGCTTTCAGATTTGAAAATCTTATTATGAGCTAATTGATCTTAGTCTGCACCAAAATACCACTAAAATACAGTTACGTTTATGACAAACTATAGGAAAAAAAATTCATGGCTTCTAAGGCTCTGTGCCTTAAACAAAACTTCTCTTGACTCGTTGTGCAAACTTGAATTTTTCACTGACCACTTTGGTAAAAACTGCAAGGGGTTTTGGGTTATAGGCTTTAAAGATGTTAGAAAGGAGTCGATATTTTTCCTGGCAGGAAATCTTGTAGCTTCTGTTACCACTGAAGAGAGAGGAGAGGAGAGAAAATGGTACTGTTGATGAAGCCGACGGAGAGGTGAAGTCTCACTGAGTCTGATCAAACGAGGTATCTAGTTGGAAAGATTAGACAAGATTGGCTGATTCGGTTGGCTAGCTGCATGATTGCTAACATGCCTGTAGAGGAGCTGCTTTCAACCACTGAGGAGAGAGATTACATTGTCTGATAAATTGATATACTTTCGCAATACCTATGCGTTTTTGATTTATGCCACACTTAAAGACCAACAAGTAAATTTTTAAATAAGTCGAAGGTGGCCAGAGGAAAAACACAAAATACACGTGACTTCTAAAGATGATTTTATTCACCTATACTAACCAACGTAGTTGTTTAAAAAAGACTAAAACTAAAATTAATAACTGGTCATTACACATCTAGGTGCAATAGCTGCCTTCAGGTCTTTGCAATAACTCGAATTGGCTGTATTGCATCTCTGTGGAGGAATGTTAGCCCTTATTGCTTTGTGGGATTGTTTTAATGTACTCACATTGAGGGCTTTTGAAGCATGAAAAGGAATTCATTACAATTATTGTCACTCTCTGTTAGGTCTAGTGAAAGTAAATGGGTTCCTCTCTGGTTTCCTCTTCTCCTCCACCGGGACTCACCAGGGCTGCGTCTTGTCACCTCTTTTATTTATTATGTACACTAATGATTGTCACAGTTGCATCCTCACCAACATAATTATTTGGAAATGTGTTGAAGATACAGCTAATGTAAACTGTAATATATCTACATATAGTACAGTCAAGTTTACTTTATTCTTTAATTGGTAACAGCTTTTATAGATGCTCTCCTGACTGCCTGGACTCACTGATTTTGCATCAACCTCTCCTGAACAAGCCTGTAAAGTCAGTGAAAGCTCAACTGGATGGCGTCGTTAACTGTGTCCCAATTCTTTAAACTGATCACACATGGGTGGCAGCAGAATGGAGAGCTCTCCTTTAACAGGAAAAAACTTCCAGCACAACCTGGCCCAAGTGTGAGCGGCCATCTGCTGCCACTGACTGGGATTTGAGAAGTCAGAGCAGATACACACACACATGCACACGCCCAAACCCCCCCCCACACACACACACCTCCACACAAAGTAAAAAACTTAGAAGTACCGCTCCAGTAGCACTTTCTATGTCAAACAAAAATGAAAGATAGATAGATAGATAGATAGATAGATAGATAGATAGATAGATAGATAGATAGATAGATAGATAGATAGATAGATAGATAGATAGATAGATAGATAGATAGATAGATAGATAGATAGATAGATAGCATTTATTGTCATTGAACAGAATTCAACGAAATTTCCATTGCAGCTCCCGTGCAAAAGGTCAAATATATACAGTATAAATAAGCAAACACACAATAATAATAATAACAATATATACAACTAAATTAACTAAAGGCACTCAACCACACCAAAGAAGTAGCAGCAGGTCCAATTATGGCAAAGTACAGATAATGTGACAGTGCAAAGTGCAGAACAATATGGCTGTGTGGGGGTGGGGGATATGTATGTGTGACTGCGAGGTTATGATATGTGTGAGAGGGGGGGGCGGCGGGGAGTAATGGCTCTGACGGCTGTGGGGAAGAAACTGTTTCTCAGTCTATTTGTTGTAGTCCGTATATTCCTGTACCGCTTGCCTGATGGCAGCGGCACAAACAGTCTGTGGCCCGGGTGGCTGGAATCCATCGCTATGGATCCAGCTCTCTTCTTGACCCGGTCTGTGTAAATGGAGTCCAGGTCTGGGAGGGGGCATCCCACAATGCCTTGTGCTGTTCTCACCACCCGTGTCAGTTGTTTCCTCTCCAGTGCTGTGCAGCTACCATACCACACAGTCATGTTGAGGCAGAGGATGCTCTCGATCATCGCCCTGTAAAAGTTCACGAGCAGCCGTGAGGAAAGTCCAGCCCGTCTCAGTTTCCTGAGGAAGAAGAGCCTTTGTTGTGCTTTCTTCACCAGGTGGGAGGTGTTTGTGTTCCAGGAGAGGTCAGAAGTGATGTGGAGGCCCAGGAACTTGATGTTGTCCACACGTTCCACCACTTCTCCATCTATGAGAAGGGGAGTGTGAGCCGTCCTCCTGGACCTTCTGTAATCCACAATGACCTCCTTGGTCTTCCCT
The DNA here is from genome assembly GCF_003331165.1 of Xiphophorus hellerii. Taxonomy (NCBI): domain Eukaryota; kingdom Metazoa; phylum Chordata; class Actinopteri; order Cyprinodontiformes; family Poeciliidae; genus Xiphophorus; species Xiphophorus hellerii. Next base: position 31,403,019 of record NC_045691.1, on the reverse strand, counting down.
GTGTTCAGCACCAAGTTGTTGGCTGAACACCACTGAGTGAGCTGCAGAATCTCCTCTCTGTAGTGGGTCTCGTTGTTGTCTGAAATGAGACCCACTACTGTTGTGTCGTCCGCGTACTTCACGACTGTGTTGATGGGGTGGATGGCCACGCAGTCGTGTGTAAACAGGGTGAAGAGAGCTGGGCTGAGCACACAGCCCTGCGGCGTGCCTGTGTTGAGGACCAGTGGGGACGATGTTGAGCCAAAGGGGTTATGGCAGCTGTAATTCCATTACTATTTTTTTTTTTGTTGAAGAGAAACACAACTAAACAGATAACCTTTGAGCCAGTATTAAAAGAACATCACTCATAACATAGCTCCTTTACTTGTCGAGGAGAGAAGGCTAAACACAGAGACACAGGGCCAAGTGTATCATTTATGGATCAAGAACATGAAAGTATTGACAGCAGCAGCTCAGTGGATGGACCCCTCCAGGAAGGTGTCACAGAACACCAGGTATAACGTCTGTGAAGAGAAAAAAGTGACAGAACAGAAAGTTAATGTCAGCAGTGACTTCAGATGGTGCATTGTACAGGAATACTGTGATCGACTGTATCAAAAGCAGCACTGAGATCTAACAGTACAGATATAGCTATTATCCGAGGCAGGGAGGAAAATCATTGGCGACTTTCACCGGTGCTGTCTTGGTGCTGTGATGAGCTCTGAAACCTGACTGAAGGTCTGGGCCACGTTTTCTTCTTTAGTAAATAAATGCTCGGCCTGCTTTGCTCACTAGTTGACCTCAAAAAAATGGCTTTGTAACCCTTCGCTTATGAATATCTGCTTTATATACAATAGATGAAGGATGTAAGTTCAGCATCTTGAGAAGCAGAGCTGTGAGCGTACGTAGCATAAACGCAAACAACTTCTCTCCAAAAATAATTTAGCTCTCTGGTTTAATCAAACACAGAGATAACACTCAACTAAGTAAAACTTGAAGAATAATGAAAACTAATAAACTACCAAAACAAAAATAAATGAATAAAACAACAAAGAATAAAATTAATACTCAACAAAATGATAACCAGGTTTATTTAATAAGAATTTGACAATGAGACCGAATTAGCTTTCAGCTGATTGAGATTGGTTTGCACCAAAATATGTTGTGAATTACTTGCCAAAATATGGAAGAATACACATAAGTCCTGTGTGAATGTTGTCAAGAAAATCCGAGCTCATCCCACTTCCCCATGCTGGAGATTTTAGTTTAACAGTAATAATAAATAAAGTTATCTTTAAAATGAATCACTCAAGTGACATCTAGGCCCAACCGTAGACTTAAGTGTCAATAAAATAAATCTGGTTGTGTGTGTTGTTTTGTCTCATGCAAACTTTGCTTTAATTCTACTTTTTTCTATCTAATCATAAGAAATCATAGTCAGTCAGAGTCATTAAACAAGAAAAGCAGGTTTCCTGGAAAAAGAGGAAGTAAGTTTCCAGCCTGCAGATTTATAAAAATAGCTGAGACTATTCCTTATTTTAAAGCATGAAAGTTTTAAAGAATGAAATCTAAACATTTTGAGTAATTTGATAAGATTCAAAGTAAAATACTTATATTAATATTGGTTTACTTGTAATAATATTTACACGTACATTTGTGGGAATACTTACAAGAAAAACAAGTAACTGTAACTTTGGTATCAAATAATTAGAATCATGGATTATTCTTGGTTTCTTTTCAGAAAAACATCTGTAATAACTCACATTAAGATTATAATAAGTATAATTAATAAGTTATGGTTATAAAATCATAAATGAATGCTAAATCAGAGAAGCTAAAGAAAATAAATGTGATATAAATGTGATTTTGACATTGAACTTGAAATGGTGTAAAAAGGTGGAACTGCAATTAAACATCACTGATATGTTGGAGGTAGATGGTAGGTGAAAGGTGAAAGATTAAGGGAAAAAGGGGAACTAACAGGAGAGCAGAGATGATCAACGCCTTATTTAGAAACAGATTGAACAACGTAAACGTTTCAGAGAAAATGTCATGCAGGCAATGGACACAGGAGGTTGAGCAACCCTGAGACATTAGCACAGACATCAGGAAATGTCTGTAAGACAGTGATGGATATGAGATCATCTGTCTAAGCAGACAGCAAACGCACCAAATGGGTGGATAAACCCTATAAAAGGTGGGTGCAAAAGAGGAACCTTTAGTTGGATCCTCCAGGCAGCTTCGAGCCAAGATCGAGATGGACAAAGAACTCTGCAGCTGAAGAAGAGCCGGGGCCACAGAGCCGAAGACTGTTCTGCGCATGGGGACCAACCCGTCAGGCCCACAACCTGTGGCTTCAAATCGCACTTCTCTCATCAGCTGGGTTCAGACCCCAAAGACAAAGATGAAGACAAAGGCAAAGACAAAGAAGAAGAACTGGTGCCTTTTTTCCTGCCAGCACCAAGTCCTGTGTGACCTCACCATCCATGCGGAGAAGAGGCTCATCAGACCTACAGAGATCCCTGCCTTCGCTGATCAACATCTTCCTCCTGCTGCAACACCTTCTTCATCATCAAGCCAGGTCTGGGGTTCGAAACGCCAAACTCCGTCCGTCTCTCTCAAAGGTTCCCTTTTTTAGTTCTCAGTGTCAGCAGTAGGGAAAGACAGACTAGATGATTGATTTTACTTATTTGATTATTTCTGCTACTGAATTAAGCTGTACTGACCCTTGCAAAAATGCCTTACTAATAAAATATTTAGCATAAAGAAAATCTAAAAGATGTTGTGGACATTCAGTTAATGAGTCACCTTAAAGTTCTTTGATGGTTGTAAAATAGCTATGATGTTTGATTCTGGAGAGGAAAAGGTGGAAAATGTTTTATAGGTTGCTGGTAGCCCAAATTTAAAACGTCATCCTTGGGACTCGCCCGAGTCACTAAAACCTACCTGGTTCAATAACAAATGCAAGTTGTAAAATAGAGAACGAGCGACCGTTAACAGGTGTGCTCTGTGAAACTAGTTGGCTGTAGGCTGCTCAGTCTGGCTAATTCACAGGGGGAAGAAGGGTGGGACACCTGGATGTAGGCCGTCAGATAACCAGGCGAATCGTTTCTCGAAACCAGCTTAAACAGAGTTTACTTCAGTTCTGGACAGGGTAAATCCCGGCAGATTTAGGAAACTCAATTAACCCGTTAGAAGGAGAGCTGGTAGCACATCTCCCCTCTCAGAAGAGGAAGCAGAGAGTGAGACAGTAGAGAAAGGAGGGGGGGGTGTTGCGCAACAACAATGTGTATGCTTAGTGAGACCAGGGTTTGCACTGAAGATTTTGAGAGGAGACCAAGTTAGCTTTGAATGAATTAAGATTAGTTTAAGACTAAATTAAGAGCAACAGTTGGACATGAGTTCAACCAACCAGAACACAGTGCAAAGGAGAAGTGAAGACAAGACCATTTTTTGATAAAGTATTGTTTTATTAAATAATGTGATCCTCAGGACAAAAACTTTGGACACAACTCATATAAAACATTCAGGTGTCACAAAAAAAAATCTGTGATCGAAATACTTTTTCGCAGCACTGTAGTAACCGAGACAAACTAAAAGCTGCTGCCACCTTAACTTATACTTTACAACATTTGTTAGAATATCTGCCTTCCTGTCATTTTATAGTGAGTCAATTTTAGCCATAAAAATTAACATAATCTAAAATAAACTTGCATGGTTTGAAACGTCTCAGTTCCACAGAGGTGAAACAAATGGAGCTGAACTGACCCGGGAAGTGAGACGATCGCGGCAGCAGAGTCAGTGACCGGATTCTGAGCAGCTCTGTTTCTTCGGCGCTATATTTAGCCAACACACACCAGCGAGCCCCACAACATGCAGCACACACTGACCCCCACCATCTGTCTACTCCCCAGCATACAGTCCTGTCCAAAGCTACTGTCACACATGCAGACACAAACCATAAGGTTTTAATGCCAAGTTCGGCCCACGGACCTCCCGGGCTAACCCGGGTGGATTTATTAAGGTTTCTGGCTTGAGGGCTCTTGTGTACACATGCGCTGCGGCGAACACTGTGTTGCTGAAACTGTGAAGCTTTTGTTGGATGTATATATTGTGTACTGAAAGAAGGGTTATAAAATACTTGCTGCAGGAGTAGAGAGCCATGGGGAAGCATTTTAATAAGCTTGAGATGTCTCTGTGTGTGTGTGTGTGTGTGTGCGTGTGTGTGTGTAGATGGTGTGTAATAAAGCATCCATACAAAAAAAAAAAACAACTTTTCCTCGACAAACTGCTTCAGTTATTGCGAAAGACCCAAATGACCTCCACAATGTTGTCACCTTTTCACTTTGTATTAAAACTTCTTGTCAGGTTGCTTACCCATGAGATTTACAAGCTTCAGCCTGATGTTTGTGACTTATTCTTTGTTATTTTGTTTACCACCTCCTCTTTACACAAATGAGCTGATGAAAAGGAATTGATCCCCATGCAGGGAAACCATGACTATAATATGAATTACTGTGGAGGAAAGGTAGAATCACAGCGCTGACACTTTTTCACCCTTCACAGTGGATCCCTGGTATTTGTGGGAGTCTTGGGGACCAGAACCACTCACAAGTACTTGGCACCATCTCTCAAAGTTTGTATATTAAAACTTAAAATATCAAATGTACCTTAATATGGAGCTACCGCAGAAGCTAACCTCAATTGTCTTTCTTATCTCCACTCTTGGAATGTTGAGGTAGAACAATAATTCAGAAGATGGTCTGAATGCCTGTAGAAGAGTATGAACACTTTTCTAAGTCCCATTTAAAGTGGACGGCAATATGTGAAACTCAGTGAGTCAGGGAAATGTGACCAAATGAGTCTGACTGGGTAGAACTTCAGCAGATAACTGGGCGGTTTATCCGTCTTTGCCCCAACACACCAGTCACACAGATAAGATGGCTCCTTCAGTGAATATTTTTCTATACAGTATCCAGACAATGTATTTTCTGTGCTCCTCTGTTGTGGTCTATCAAATAAAATAGTAAAGAAATACATTGAGGTGTGTTGTTGTAACACACGTACCGATGCTGATACTTTTGTAAGTATTTTCTGCTTCACTACAGTAAAGCTCTCAGTCTCAGAAAAGCCTGGTGAAAGTTCTCTGGGCCATATATCAAAAAGATCACTGCAACATTTTTGCTCTGGTTTGAAAACATCTTTCTTACGCTCAGACTTTTGCCCTGTTTTCCCATCACAAAGTGTCTTTTTTTCCCCTTTCATAAATCCTTGTAGTCATGACATGGTGACAGAAGTCAGGGATTTCTTTAGTTTCTTTTTCTTCTGTTTTTGCTTGGTTGGTTTTTGGGGTGTTGATGATGTTAAAGGTTCAGAGAGCAGCCTCCTCTCTCTTCTCCCCTCGTCTGTTCCTGGAAGACTGCAGCGTCAGGGTGAATATAACGGTGTTGTTGTCCTCACAGCCTATTAGACTGGCAGACTGACAGTGCAGCCTAGTGGTAAAGAAACAGAGCCTCACACATGAACACATTGCAGATAAGGAATAAAACATCAACAGAGCATAACTGCTTTTGGCTGAATACAACGCGGCTCCCTCTGCTTCAGCTGGTCAGTGGCTTCCTTGCTGAAGTCTTTGACTTGCACACAGGAATAACTCTGTAGATTCTGTGGAAGAGCCATTATAAGGTCACACAGAAACCCCCTGTGTGTCCAACCCCATGGGGGAGGACAGGGTGAGGGAGGTAGGAGTTTGGCACACATGACTCTGCCTCAGTTTGGGCTTGACAGTCATCTTAACTAACCTCTATCGCCTTCATGAAATGAAGTTGCGACAGTTCCTTCTACACCCCAAAGCTGAAGGTCTGTACTGCTCGGTTGAAGACTCAGCTAGCTGGAAGACCTCTGGACAAACATCACTAACACTGAGTCTATACATGTTAGAGCACAGAGACATGTTGAGAGAGAAACAATCATCGGGGACGTTGGTGCCTATCTCCAGAGGTCATTGTACTAGGAGCAGAGTACAACCTAGAGACGTTGACAATCCATCAAAGGCCAACTCAGAAAAGTATAGGACAAACAGTCAAGCACATCCCATATACCTAATGGCAATTTAGAGAGACCAGTTAACCTAACAACCAGGTGTCTGGACTATGGGAGGACTCTGGAGTACCCAGAGAGAACCCATGCATGCACTATGAGAACATGCTCAATTTCATGCTGAAAGACCCCATGCTGGGATTTGAACCCATGACCATCTTGCTTCAAGGCAACAATACTACCAACTTCTCCAGTGGCAGAAGTTGGTGGTGTGCAGCCCGTTAAAAAGATTGTTATTTTTATTATTAATACAATTTGTGGTAATATTAAGAAAAACAAATAAAATCAAAAATATGCAGCAGTATGAGGCGGATATACTTGAAGTCTTGATTTTCTTCACACTTGCAAACAGTTGTGTTAGAAATCTTGGATTTGTATTTGTCATTGTTTATTTTCATACTAGAACATAAATAGTTTCTTTTTAACTGATACTACGGCCATTGAGACATGCACTAGTAATGCTTGTTCTACAACTAAATGATTACATGAAAATTCATAACGAGAGATAAATATGAATGAGATCAACAATACACAAATTAAGTATAAAGCATACTTATAAATAAGTAAAATGTCATCAGGATGTCATCATCTGTTAATAAAGTTATGTGGAGAATTCATCCTCATGTGATCCTGGTTCTGATGGAGAGGATTGTGTTGGCATTGTAACATCGTCCCTCCTGATCCGTATTATGAAACATCTTTGAGCAGTTTTACATCCGTAAACATCATTTCCACCACGTTAGTCAAATGCAGATTTTAGCTACAGTAATGGGGGGGGGGGAATCTCAGTTTCCTCCTGTAATGAAGCCCATTTGTGTGATCCTGCTGCCACTGCAGCGGTCTATGGAGGTGTTTGTGTGGAGTGGGACAGCAGAAAGCAATTGATCAGGACAGGTTCATTGATCTGTGGTTCAGTAGATGAATAGATCTAGAGATCAAACAGACACACACATATTTAACAGCACGTTGAGTCACACTGTGCTACACCTGAACACAGCTCAGGTTCCTATATGAGTGCAGCGCAGCACACTGATAACCGATCAATGCCATTTGGCCTTGCAGATATGATGCTGTTTTTGGGTTCACTCCACAGTCAGTGATTTGCCACGGGCTAGGTGAGAGTGTGTATGTTGGCGTGTGTTTGCGAGAGCTGAGCCAGTGACAAATGAGGGTAAATAACAGAGAGTGGTGCAGTGTGCCGAACTCATGACCCAGAGAGATAAACAGAGAATCAGAGTTGGCCAGGCAGGTGGGATGGAGAAAGTGGGGTGAACACGCGAGTGTTTAGTGTGCCGTGCGACTCTGATTGGCTAACGCTTCTCTAAGGGACGAGCTAACCCTCCCCTCTCGCCCCCCCACGGCAGCTTGCCGAAAGTCCGTGTACGTATGTGCTCGCGCGCGCGCGAGGCAGCCGGCAGACCGAAGCTCGCGGAGGAGGCAGGTTCTCACTCCCAACAGCCAGACACACACTGAACACTCTGCGCGCCGCTCTCTCTTCAACCCTGGGACACGGAGGAGCAGCAGAAAGAAGACGGAGCGTAGGAGAGAGGGGGAGAAAGGCAAGAGGGAGACTGGCGGAGTGTGAGGGAGATCAACCATGGCTTCAGATCCGGGGCTGGCGGTGATACTGCTGTGGACTATATCACTCAGGGCTGTGGGCGCCGCAGGAACCAGCAGCAACGAGGGTAAGACTGGCACTCTGTACTCTTCTGAAGCTTAAAGCTAAATCATCCTCTAAAGTGTTTTCGTACGTCTGAAGGCAGAAGTTTGCCCAGAACAACTTTGAACATATCTGTGTATGTTTGAACTAATCCTGAAATTGCCTATTTGGCGATTGCGCGCGCGAGCGACGGTCACAGCCGCATGTGTTTGGTGTTAGTGACGTGAGCGCGTCTTCTTCTGTGAGTTCTCCGAGGACATCCTCTTCATGTGTATCCCCAGTGTTTTCATTTCATATGGATTGTTTCCAGCAGCCTTTTTTGTGTACTTTCATCTCCCCTCCTGCCCCGCATTTTTCCACCTGGAGACGCAAATCTGTTTTTGTCACTTGTTCAGCTGATGTCCCACACCGCCCAAAGTCCCCTGATATATTTCATTATTCCATTCAGTTTAGGTTCAAGAGTCAGAGTAAAGAAGATGTCCAGTTTCAGCACCACTGCAAGAACGAAAGAAAGAGTTTAGTACTCAGTTGAAACGTGATGTCACAAGGTTTCTGTAGACGTTCTTAAAAAGTGTGGAATATATGGAATTTATTTTAAATGTCTTCCATTTCTGAATAAGAAAATTGAGTACGGTAAATGTTTGACTTTCCAGACTTCTTAAAATGTTAATAGAAATATTTGTACATTTTTTCCCGCATCAAAACATAACGTTTTATCCAACCCATTTTCCAGAAATGAATTTGCACTCACTCAAAATTAAAAATGGAACCGTATTACTCTACTTAAAAAAAAAAAAAAAAGGACAATAAGTTCTTAATTTTGATACCAAAGAAGTATTGGCACTAATTTTTGGGAATTTTACGAATTAATAAAGGTGTAATTGGGCAAAAGCTATGATCTATTTTACTATTATTTTACGAGATTAAGCCTAATCCAAAGATTCCAGCTTTTGCATAGATATTAAATAGATGTGAAAAAGCCATTTACCAAACCACTGAATTGTAAATTAGTTTTGGTATTGAATTGTTTCAAATGTAGGGAAATCAGAAGACCTAAACTAGGTTGGTGTTTTTTCATCCAAATGTTCAGTTTTATGTTATGCTCGTTGGACAAATCTAAAATAAATCTGAGAAAGTGTGGAACTTTGTAAATACTTACAAGAACCTGGAGCGAAGGCTGCTTCTTTTCCGCTTTACAAAAGTCACAGTGGAGAGAGCCAGGCCCACTTCAAATCATATCTGCAAAATCACATTAGATTTTCTCTCTATGAAATTTTATGCCCTCTTTTCCTTCACTGCTCTTGTTTGAACAATGACCATTTGAATATCTGACCGCGGATACGTTCCCTTTCCTGCTTGAACTCGGCAACTTTGAAAGATGATTCTCTTTGTAAACAAACTCATAATGAGTCTGAAGACAAGGAGTCATTTTATAGTTGTCCTTATTATCTCCACAGGTCTGAAATCAGTGGTTAGTTTAACTGAAACATTGCATTGCCACAAACTGTGAATTCGGAGTAGACTGGACGAAGATGCGTCCGTGGGAATGCTTTTATTGTTGTCCGATAGCAAACTGTGAAAAGAAGGGCAGAAAAATCTGGAAGCAAAGCCATAAAAATTGCCTTCACTAAATATCATCTATCAAGGTTGGACTTTGATGCTAAACAGAACTTTTTGTGACTGTAAGAAATATGTTTAGAGAAAATGTTCAGGCATACACTGATATTCAAAACTAAAATAAGTTATTTTAGCTTAAGCTGTAAGCACTTTATTTCTAATATTAAAACTTCAAATGGAGCAGTGGTTTATCTTTAATCCACACAATTAGAAATTAATTTGATTTCAACATTATACAAAATAACTCGGGCAAGTAAAAGAAAAGAAAACGTCTGCTTTAGTTACGTTTAAAACAAAGAAAGAAAATGAAAAATTTAAGTCTCATTTGGACCAAAAACTAAATCATAGATTTCGAAAGAGAGTAAGTTGTTTTCCTATGAAATTTATAAAAATAAGTTAAGGAAAGAAATTCTTGCTTTGCTTCTGCTTAAAACGGAACTTTAACTGGACTGCAAATATTTAATTTCCACTGAATGGAGGAATTCCTCTTTGGAACGAATGAAGAGCTTGAAATTTAACTGGTGCAAAGGCTTCAAGCAAAACCTCGCTGCACAACAGGCAGGCATTCAAACTCCCTTACACTGGATGAACCAGGTTGTGTATGGAGGACATCAGAGCAGGCGAGGGCCGCCAGCCATTTTGTCTTTCTTCTTTTTTTTTATATAAAATGTATATATTCTAGGTTTGCTTCAATCTCCTGTTGTACGTAGATGTAAACAGCCGATCGTTTTTTGACAACCAAGTTCTGAATTGTACTTTTGATCCTATTTGTACCAAAGCCAAATTTGTACTGTATGTGCAGATTAAATTATATGTACAGAGATGAAGTCTGGACACAAGGAAACAAAATATAAAAATAGAAATCAAATAATGTTTGGAAAAACTATTTTATGTCCGTTTTCTTAACAAAAAAGAGGAATATTGAATCTTGCACAGAGTCCACTGCATGGTAGAAAGTCAAAGGTAGAATATTTATTCAGCTGGGATTGAGTACAGAACCTTGTTAGCTTTGTTTTCTTTATTTCATTTTCATTATCTATTCTGTTTTTACGTACATTTTTAATATTTTGCCACAATTAAGAATCTTCCTATTTATGGAAAAGTATATTTAATCCCTGACAAGACAGAAGGCTCAGTTTATAAAAGAATAAAAATGGGCTATATTTAAAAACATATACCAAAAGTCAAAACTAGTCTTTGGAGCCAGTATATATGGTATTATTTTAATTTTTGGAGGTAGCAAAACTAAAAGTATGCATCACAAAAGAGCGGCACTCAATTCTAAATGGATTAATACTTAGATGAACAATGATCGTAACAGCAGCCCCATACACTCTACTGTCTCAGATGTCTTGATAATTGCAAGGCCACTTGCGACAAGAAAAAAATACATCTACGATATCTGTGAAAAGTAAACCAAGAAGTTCTGATATAGATAGAAATTAAACAAAATTTTGAAGTGAAACAAAGCATACAGAGATGACAATTACACTTATAATTTATCCGATTAATAAAAGAAATAACCGGTTTGGTCAATGCAGTTTTTTTTTTGTCGTTCGTACAACGTTCGCAATTTTACGTCTTGCGTGTCTGTTTTAGAGTTTATATTTGTGTCCCTATTTCATCATGAAGGTACTCATTGCATTGTTTTCACATATAGGTTTGATGTGCTGCATGTGATTTAAAAAGAATCAATGAGAAAGAAAACAACAAATTCCCCTTTTTTTCCCAATAATGCAATTGTTGAATTTATGTAAATTTTTATTTAATCATAAAAATATATATATAGTTGTTGTTTTGATAAACAGACATGAATAAATGGAGTGTGCATTGACAGTATCTCTGACAGAAATCCGAGTTTGGTGATTTTTCTTCAGTCTCACATTTGAATATCTGGAAGATCGAGGCAGAAATTCTAATTCCGTCTCGAGTGTCAGGATAAAATTTGAAGTCAATATAAGCTAAAAGACGAGGGAGCTAGCACGCTATTCTTGGACAATGGAAGGTTTTTAGAACAGCTCTACACAGTGATCATACTTAACACCTAACCAGAAATAAATACCTGCTAAAGTAGCTATAAGTATAAATACTCACAACCGTCAGTCGAACGATGAGTCTCAGAGCTTGTTGCCTTTGTGTCTTTAAAGAACTACCAACATGAGATTTTTTTGCCACTGTTTGATCACCGATTTTATAAAGCTCTGACCTGTCGTTTCAGATTTTAGCTGGCTCTGATTCCTCTCTCACAATTATAAATAATGTAGAAATTATTTGTCTAATACGGGGATAAGTTGAAGATCAAAACTGTCATGAAATTGAAATCTTTATCGTAAAACAAAACATGTTTCCAAAAAATATTTCTCGCTCTACATCACAGAAAATCTGCAAATTCACTTAAATCCTGCTTGAGACAGAGGTGTCCGTACATAACACAACTAAAACAAGACAAAGCTCTCAAACTGGTTTTATGTCCACACTTAAAAACAGAGTAGTCAACGATATCAGAAGCTGTTTGATTTTTTTTTTTTCCCAAGTTCAGCTTCATGTTAATAGCAGCTGTGATTAACTCAATACTGGAGAGGGGAAGCTCTGATTTGCCATGAGGTGTGTTTGATTGTTAAACAGTTTATTTATTGTAACTATACAGAAATACAGTAGCTATATAGAAATACAGTAGCATTTCTATGATTTATCATTGGTTATTTATCAGGCATCTTCTCCCTTATGTGTATTTGTGAGTTGTGCATTAATGTGGTTGCCGTTACTAAGGGTGTATTCCCCATTGAAGCACTTTTATCGTATCCCGGCTATCCAATCGGCTGCATGGTAGGCATAACTGAACTTCTGAAAAGGATGAAAAGGAGAAACTGCTGTGTTATGTCCTAAGTCTCTTGAGTCTAACTCCCTTTTGTGCCTGGCTGAATAAACGTCTGTCATGCCTATTGTTCTGCACACCTTTAACATTAATCCACGCTAATGTAAATTTTTTTTTACCTCTATAACATCTTCAGCTCTGAAGAATGTTGTGTTTGCAGTATAAAAATCAGCTAAATTGAGATCTTCCTACGTTTCTCTGGTAACGTGTGGAAATCTTGTTCTTCTTTAAAATATGTTGTGAAATGTTTGTTGAGAAATTCTGCATTTCTAGTTGACATTGTCCAGCAACAGGTGAGGGAGGGGAAATTCTACTTTTAGCATCCTATGACCAATTAGAAAACATCTCACTGGATGCATTTTCACTGACCATAAAATTGCTCAAATTGAAATCCCAAAATCAAATTTCCTTAATGGAAACATGGCAATTTGGAAAAAACTCAGGTTTTTTGATAAAACTTTTTTGCCCTAGGTTGAGGTGGTTTTTCAACAGTATTGAAATTTGCATACACATAGCAGCTTATTTGTTCACACCGGCCTCCTTGGACAATGTGCAGCTGGTGCCACCAGAGCTCTCACAGCATCGCACGTTTCATCAAAAGCTAGGTTTGTCCTTTTAAAGTGTTGAATCCGTAGCTCTTCTGTAAAATTGTCAAGTAAAATTTCCCCCAAAACGCCGTATTTGTAGCCGTTCGCAAGTATAAGGAGTTTGATGCTCCAATGCCTGAAGAAGATGCAGACGTCTTTTCTGGTAGATGATGAGTGCTTGCACCATGGCGGAAATATGAGTGTCTTATGTAAGTATTTACATCCATTGCCGCCATGATTTTTATTGTGCTATTGCGTGACCAGACTTAACAGCTCAGTTGCAAATTTGAGCTGTTCGACATTAGAAGAATATGGGAATAGTTTTGTGCACATTTGTCTCTCAAAAACATGAGATCAAACTCAAATGTGGAATTAAAAAAAAAAAAAACACAGGCCATCACTCCCTAGATAAATCATAGATTGCCAATAAGAAAGAGACTGACAGCAAACTTATATTTGAATCTGTGTTTGGTCAGGTGATGTGTGAGCCAAATGTACTTTATATTAGGCATCTGGTGTGAGCGCATACGGAATCAGGATTTTCTCCACACAGCCCCTTCTATCTGCGAGCGCTGTTCCTGATTTCTCTCACTGCCACGTGCAGCAGGAGGATAGCGAGCTTTCCTTCAGGTTGTCGTTCATTCTGAGGAAGATGAAAAGACCCACGCAGAGAACAGGACTCGCTGCTAATGAGCAAACCGTAGGTGGATGATTATTAACACATACCTCTGCTGCAGGACGACCAACTGGGGAAATAGGGACCCAGAGGCAGGAAGAGTGTGTGGCAATTTGTTTTTTTTTATCTGCTTTATTTTAAGATTTGAGGATGAAATATAGAAGCAACTGAAACAAAAACACCGAGGTTGAAAGCAACTACACTGCTGGGAGGATAGTTTTTTTTTCTTCTCCTTCAGCAAGAAAATGTAAAGACAAATCTGTCCGCTGAAAAAAAAAGTGTTTGATTTAGATCGCTGTTGCCGTGGACGTAGACACAGCTGTTCATTTTACTCAACTCTTCTAGTCAGCAGGAGACCAGGCTCGTGTTTAGCAGCATTGTGTGAAAAGAAACTACGTCTCGGTTAATAGCTCAGAGAGGAAACCTCATCTCCATACATTAGAGAGAGAAAAAGCCTCTCGGCTATTACCCTTAGTGAAGCTGCTTAAGCCACATAGCTCAAGGACACTTCAGCAGCCTCTCTGACAGGATACCTTTCAGCCCCAAAGCCTTTTATGCTTCAAATTTTAACAGATTACTGGTATCAGTATGTGGCTTTTCACACATAAAAAACTTTATTTTCTGAACGGAGATTACCTGCCTCAGTCTGTTCTGAATATTTACCTTCCTGTGTTTTAATGTAGTCCTGTAATGTGTATAATAAATTAGAGCCTTATTGAAAAGTTTATGTATTTCAGTAACTCCATCATTAAGGGAAACTCGTTATATAGATCAGCTACACATGACTTTTTTTCAAGCCTTTATTTCTGCTAATTTTTATGATTTTTTTGCTTCCAGCAAATGAAATCGTGACATTTAAGGTTAGATTATTATGGCCAATAAAGCACATTTGAACTTGGTAAAAAGTATGTTTAATATCTGGTCAAAGGTCATTTTGAAAATGTATTTTTAATTTGATAAATGAGGCTATTTTCTTAACTATGACTGTGAACAGAATGGTATTAGAGAACATATTCAGCTCGATAAACACAATTACTTAAAAATCACTGAATTCAGAGAGTGTGTATTCGGTATATAGCTACAGTCTTCTGTTATATAAATAAAAATACATTTTGAATTTATCGACTTTTAGGAGGTGCTGACTTAGAATGCATGTGGCTACTTATTTACATTCCCTTTGGGATCAGTGAAATTTTTTTTAAATAGACTCAAGTAGAATTTAATTCTTGATTTTTAGCTGAAGTTATTCATACCCCTGATAGATTTAGGTTTAAAATGATTTTTAAATTAATAATTTTGTTTCTGATTAAACTAGGCATTTCTCAAATGACAAAACAATGACCCCCCGCTATCCCCCCCTCCAAAAAAATCAACTATCAGTTTCTTATTAATTTAAAAGAAAATTATAAACCAAATTGGTTTGGTGATGAGACCCAAGTATAAATTGATGTTTGGGAGCCCAGATGTTAATTATTTTATATCAACAATACCCACTCATTCAGGTGGGTTGTTTTGGGGATGCCCTGCGACAGACTGGCAACCTGTCCAGGGTGACTCAGCCTCTCGCCCGGAACGTTAGCTGGAGATAGATACCAGCACCTCCCGACCCCACTAGGGACAAGGGTGTAAGAAAATGGATGGATGTTTTGGGGATATTTATTATGTAAAACAAATCACTCCTACATGTTGACCTTTGTGGAGTGATTCACTATTCACTCTAATGACCAAATATGCAATAAGCAGTTTTACACTAACATAAATGATGTTCTTAATTTGAATACAATTTAAAACAAACCAAAATTCATTTTGAAAAACTAAATTAAATGCCTTCAAAACACAAACCACGTGCTTCGACTCTATTTTATCTCTGATTGAGTTTCCTACATATTAGATTTGCACATTCAATAATAAAAGTCAATCGAAGCAGGTTTTTATTTTACCCAGGTAATGATTTTTTTTTTCTGTAACTTTCTATATTTTATAATTACAACAACAACTCAATTTCCAAACATGAACCCAGACTTGCTCACACACGCACAGTTAAGTAGCGTTCAGGAGAAACTCCTCTCCTCTTCTCCAGTGCGGTCCAAAGTCCAAAATATCCCTCTCAAAGCTCACTCAGCAGTTCTGCTCTCTTACAAGCATTCAAAGTCCAGTCTCCAGTCGCCATGCTGTGGTTTTCCGACTGCGGGGTTTTGGAACATTCTTAACAACCGTGGAGTTGGTGTTGCTATGTTAGCACACCCACAGTGTCTCATCAAAACCGCAACCAAGTCCTCTGACCTGTTTGTCTCTTTCTTCTCACTACAACACGCTTGTCCTTCTTCTGTCCTCCCTTGGTATCCATTTGTCCCTTGTTCTCTTAAACCGCTTTAAACAATGTTTTGGCGAACTGCTAGGTAGCCACTCCCCTCTGCTGCACCTTTCTGCAGCTTCTCTGCTTCTTAGTGATGAGAACCAGAGGGACTCAATCTCCTAGCAATCAGAGAGTGCGGGTGCTTTTGGTGTGACTGACCTGTCACTCCTGTTTGAAGAAGTGCCACAGCTTGAGAAGCAAACAGTGCTGGTAACGCATGTAAAGTCAGAACTGTGCAAAAGTTTTCTACAAACTGTGAAGGACCGTCGGTAAGCCTCACAATGCTGTTGCTCATTTCCTGAATCTCATTGGAGCAGCAGATGGACTCTCATTGATTGTTGTACTGAACAGTTTTAATATTCAAATGAAATCAAGCGAGTAGCTTTAAAAAAAAAAAAAACACTCTGTTTATTGTTTATGGCAAAAAGTGAAAATGAATAAATGTTGAATAGAATTTTGACTAAAAATATATTTAACAAAATGTTGATAAATGTGCTAATTTATTTATTGGTGTTGAATTTCACTATAAAATATTTGCTATTTATTATACTTTTGGAATAATTGGTTTAAAGGGGTGGGAATCTGTTTGATTATTTCACAATGTATTTATCTGGTTAATTTCAGAATGTAACAGTTGTGTTTCTTTTTCCATCTTGTGAGGTTTTTCACCAATGTGGCTGGAAGACTAAAAACTATGGTGACCATCATACAAAAATAAAGATGGATCAGCTAAATTGACGGCTCTTTGAGTGAAATCCAGTTAAGTTTCATAGTAGAGACTATCCCTTTCAAGTGGGGAATCACACAGTAAACCAAACTTGACAAACAGCTTTGGATTGTGCTATGTGTTTTTTTCTGTTTTTAATACCATTTTTCTCAGTTTAAAGGTGCGCCATGAAATATTTTATCACGTTTACAGAAAGTATATCATTTTTGTGCACTTTTTTCACGTGCATATTTTACTGTCTGCTAAATGCCTGGCTGATATAAACCAGTTTGTTGTTCTACACGTTTCCTCGCCCAGAGGATCTGGGCTCTCAGCCTTTGAGCAATGATTGATTCCTGGAGGTGAAGGACTCCGTTGAAGTTTTACATTTTACATCACTAACGATTGTCCGTGATGTATGTAATGCGGCAGTTTGATTCTATGAAGCTTACAGAAAATGTTCTGCGCTATAAACAACCATCCTCCACTGCAAAGAAAGAAATGCCGATTTGAATGAAGCGGCTGTTAATGCTGATGTTTGGAAGCGTGACCGTCACAGACTGAACGGCTTCCTTCATTCCTCCTCTGTCATTGCTACAAGTACAGGCAGACTACAATTCTAAAACAGTGCAGAAAAACAACATTCACAACTTATTTTGTTCGCTGATTGGCTCAGTAGAAATTCTACTGCATCTATCTGAATGATAGGAGAAAACCAAGCCTGCCGATGAAGTGAGATTAGAATCGAGCGAAATTGCATTGGTAGGCACTGGAAAGGCAACTAGAATAATGACAAACTAAAACCTGAAACAAATAGGAATCGTCCTATTTGTGTTTGAAATGGTACACCTTTTCTTCATTCAGCCCCACGCATGTAGAAGTGGGGTCTATCAGTTCTCGACGGTTCCCAACCTTCAGACCTTGGCTTTCCTTTCTACTGATGCCCACTTATTGTCTGACTGCCGTCACTAAAGGCCAGTAATTCCTCAAAATACCTTAATAAAATATTTTTTGGCTTAAATCATGGTGTTTAAGTGGCAGTCCTTTAAATTACTGAAATTTAAAGGAACTATGCATAAACTAGTTGGTTATTTCTAAATTATTTTATATAAATCGAAATATAAATAGAATAGAGAATTAGAAATACGTATATAAATAATATTGGGGATCCTAACTGTTTTTAAAAGAGAATGCTGTATAATCTGGTATAAGTTCTATGTATAATCTGAGCTCAATATACTTTAATCACTAATCATGTCTTTTATTACCTCTTCACAGACTTTCTGAGCGAAAGTCTTTTCACTTTATCGTTCAACTACTTTTATGAGCTAACTATTGCAAACTATTCTGTCTGGTTCCTAAATTTACAACACGGTTCTTCTCCGTTCATTCAGACTGCCAGTCGAGGCTCTGTAAAGCGAACTCCTCTCCTCCTCAGGAGAGAGTCTTTATTTTTAGTGAGGTTGGAACGCAAACGTTTCCCTTTTCTCCCGTCCTGCCTGGGTTTTCTTTACACAGGTTACTGATGTTTGACCCTCCAAGAGTTTTCCTCCTGCAGTCACCGGTGTCTATGAAGACATCAACCTTGTTAGCCAGCTGTCAACAGAAATGTTGGAGTCACCAGATCGATATGTCCTCAGAGCGGTAAAAGGCCACGCGTCCCGAGGTGGAGGCCTCTCCCGTGTGCCGTCCAGACCTTTATCAGATCCTTATGCTGGGCTGGCCACAGATCAGCGGCAGTGAGCTGACTCTGCTGTGCTCTGTGATTGCATTCGTGCTGCTGCTGGTAAATACATGTTTCTACACTTTTCTAGCATGCGGGGTGTGCGGTCTCTCCTTGGGATAGCCGAGGATAGAGCTGAAATGTGAGAAATGATTGTAGTCGAGGCTTGGCAGCCCGGTAATGGGCTGGTGTTGTGGTTGTGTTGGCACGTTCTTCCTGGGAGAAAATCCTTGTGATGCTCCCTTCAGCGGAGTCACGAAGAGGTGTTTCTGCAGGGATGGCCTCCACTCAGGTGCAGGCTGACAAGACGAACAGCAGATGAGTTTAAAACAAAGGAGCTGCTTCGTGATGGAGGCTGACGGAGAGAAGCGCTCCACTCGCACGCAGAGTGCACACAGTGAGATCAAGAGAGGGAAAGAGGGGGTGGCAGCTGTCTAAAACACACCTTCTTCAAGTTCCACCAGCTGGCGTCTTTAGAAACATTCGGAGGGAGCACCTAGCTGATATTTGCTGATAAAATGCTCTCAATTCCTTTTAATCCTTCAAAGGATTTAAATGTTCATTAAGTTTAATGCAAGTCCAATGAAAGTCTATTATTTTCTGATTACCACAGGCAAACCTGCCAGCCGGTTCCCAGTGCTGCGTTCCAGCTATTAAGGTCAAACTGCAGGTTTGTGCTGCCACTCTGTGAATAATCAGAGCTGCTTTACTTACAAAATGTGGAGAATTTATAGGAATTAAAACGCTTCAACATATGTGACAAATGATGAGTAATGTACTGCTGATTTTAGACAATACATTTCAACAAATTTATCACAACGTTTTTTCTAAGGATATTAAAATGGCCAGGTCAATGACTTGAGAAGCTGGTGTCTGAATATAAGATGTGCTTAATAACACAACTGCCATAGTTTAAAATACTTTGAAACAGCTTTGAGCACACAAGCCGTAACATCTCCTCCAATTTTAATGATCTGTTTGCTTTATTTCTGCGCTGGATCCGTGAGGCAAACCCCACTAAACTGCTGGGGGACTGTAGGTTATACCAAAATAAAAGATCAGTTCAGAATTTAACATTTTTTTCAAACATGTATTATTTACACAGTAGAGGTGGTGTAAGTCTGTTTCTGAAAAATAGAGTCGACTTGTTCTTAGGGATTAGTTAGAAGGTAAATGATCAGATTAAAAAAAATACTTTGACGGCTGTTTTTGCAGAAGACTTTGGGTTCCGTCATTTTTTGGGGGGGGGGGGGGGATTTTATTTTTGCCAACTTTGATGTTTTTATGCATAATATTTGGCCAGTTGATTTAGGGTGTATTTGAATTGTTTAAATAGATTGACAGTAATTTATTCTTTTAAACAAAAGAACAATCTGTCACTTTGACTCCATTTTAAATACATTTTGAACATACAACCTTCCTAAATACATTTTTTTAAATTAGCTTACGTTATAGTCTCTTAAACATATTTGAGCAACTTTTTGAATTTTTAACAAGAATATGATAGGAAACTAAAAATGTATCAGAATGAATGTTGCAGATAATTTTTTATATTCCACTCCTAGTTTTATTTTTAAGCAAAGTTGTTTTTATTTGAGTTAGAGTAATGAAGCTCTGCCTTTCAAGATACAATTTTGCAACAACTCAAAGCAGACCTCTTCCTGTTCTATCTTCTGTTTCATGATGGAGCTGTCAGCTAAACCAGGAGTCTACAACCTTTAGAGTCCAAATAAAAATGTTTTCCCTCAGTCCAGCTAAATAAAACTCATTCAATCATAAATGTTACATTACCTTTTGAACAAAGACTTGTTTTGATTAGTAATCTACTATAGATTTTCTAAATTTGTCATGTTATAAGAAAAACTTTACGAATCTAAGGTTTTAAAATAAATAAAAATGTGTATTTTTTCCAATAAGGAGGATGGGTACATGTTCTCCCATGGGATGTTGATATTTGTGGAAAATCCTGTAAAAAATAAATCGCATACCAACCAGTGTCTTTCACCAACTGGTCTAAGAAAGTATCGCTGGTGCTTTATAGTGTTGAAATGCTGAAAAGTCCTTCATTTTACAAACTTTAAAAGAACTCTGACTAAAAGTCTACATTCTGATAAATAGAAATTTTACTTTTCCCCTCTTACAAAAAAACAAAAACCAAGACAGAAAAGAAATATGTAAATGATTTTTAGAAACTTAAGTCTTGTCTAAATAGTGAATTAGTAGAAAAACTCACCTGCCAGTTTATCCAGACATCTCTACAGGAATATGTACACAGAGTCATACCTACATAAGAGATCCTAGTTTAAAAAATGATACTTTATGTGACGTTAGACAGAAAGAGAAAAGAGATTGACTCCCGTGCCGTTTTAACAGAAGGTTTTCAATGTCTTGCATCAGCCCCTTGTCTGTGATTCACCTATTGCAATTCATAAAAACACATACAGTTTGTATGTTTGTATTTTCTCATGGTTGAACACTTTAAAAAATATTTCAACATGGACTAGACAAGTCTGACAGAAGGAAAATGACAAGTCTTCATCAACTGCCTCATGTTCATACAATCCCTCTTTATTCACAAATCTATTCCTTGTCTCACTTTGATAGTAGATTAACAAAACAAGTCATGTATCCCTGTGAGGTAGTAAACAGAGTGTGTGTTTAAGTTTTTATGCCAATTGTTCAATTATTACAACAATGTGTCACATTCTGACTAAATATTCTGGTGAGGAAGAAAAACCTAATTAACAGAAGCATTACATCAGATTGAGTGTTAGAAATGAAGAAACTGACATATACCAACACTTGGGGAGAAATCTTTCTATTGCTCATAGTAATAGAAAAATTGCTTTGAGCAATCTCTAAAATCTCAACAAAAAAAAATCTGGTCACTAAATCAGAACAGTTTGCCATCACATATGATCTGATAGTTGTTATGGAAACTTGCCACTCTTTTCTGTAGCGGTAGTATTTATTTCATCTCCCCATACCATCCTTCTTACTGCAGGTTGTGGCAACATAAACATGGGTCCTTGTACTGCCAAGCAGCCAGTGGCCAAAGGAAATGCATCTATGTTACATAATATTTAAACCCTAGGGAACCAGGAAGGCAAGGGCTACTAATTAAAAGTTCCTTAAAACTGTCAAGCATAAATTTAAAACATGCAGGCATGAAGAAGGTTGAGCGGGATCTAGTGCTTAACACTACTGTGGTGCACACAAGTACAACACATACACCGGATTGTCTACGTATGAAAATGACTCCAATGTAATATAAGCATTTTTGACACAGTCAGTATCATAAGTTCAGCTCAACTAACCTCTGAATAAACCTTCCAGACCAGAAATCAATGAGCTTTGTTGGTAAAATATTGATAAAATCACACAACTGCAAGAAATTGTATTTTTTCAGTTGACTGAAGTTATTGATCGTTCTGAAACTGTACCAAAGTCACTTAAATTGAAGTATGAATAAAACAGAACTTTTGACAGTTTTTTTTGTTTGTTTTTTTGTTTTCTTATGACACTAGTGGCCTTTATTCAACTGTAACTGGACATGAACGAAGTGAAAACATGCAGTAAATGACCTGGGACTCGAACCAGGGACAAGTGTATGGAGGACTGTAGTCTCTGCATGTGGTGCGTCTGCTCTACCACTGAGCCATGTGATGTCCAGCTGTATTTAGTTTTTGTTGCTTTTAGCATTATCAATGAACCCATCACATATCTGGACTGTAGAAAGTAATTAGAAAACTTATTGAGAACATTTAACCTCTGTAAAGAGACCTTTCAACTGGTCATAGAAACAGACTTCACCGCCAACTTAGTTTTCATAATTAGTTTTTTTATGGAATCATTTGAATTTACATATAGTAAATGAAAAGCCTTCATTAATTTCATTAAAGTTAATCTAAACATTGCCTAGAATTGTTCAGCCCAGCCTTTGAAATCCTATTATCATTTAAGAGAGCAATTAACTTTCAGAGAGAAAAAAAAGAGCAATACATAGGTTTATAAGAAATGGCAGTGCAGTCCTATTATGACGTACAGAACATATCTGATGCCCGAGGGACATAAAAATAGCGGTCAGAAGAGTCCTTTCTCTCTGTTTAGTAAACCAGACCAACTGATTGCAGTAAGACGGATGTCTATGTGAATTAGGTCTTAATGTTGAACTTTGTTTTGAAGTAAAGTGGAAGTTTTTGCAACAACTGTCACAACATTGCACTATATTAAATTGCATAAAAATTTAATTGATAATTAAATTTTAAATAAGATTTAAAACATTACTGAAATTGTAATGTTTCAAATCTATTCTAACAAGGTATTATGTCAGATGTCTTTCATTGGCCGGGTGAAAAGCTTAGCCATCTTACAGGTTTGACTCTGAACTTTCTTCAACCACAAGCCTTAAGAACATCATAAGATGTTCGCCTTGCCGCTCAGCACAGTGCCGTTCACTGTGTATGAGAACATTTAGCTCAGCCAACCTTAGTTAAATTTTAAACTAAATGTTTAGCTAGCTTAAAAAACTATCTTTATTCAACAATTAATAAATAGTACACTTGGAAACTAATATAAACAACAGAAATAATCTCATATTTAATACACTCCAATAAGTTATTTTTTTTGTTTTGTTTTAGTGAGGAAGAATTAATCAAATAGGAGGTAATAATGCATTTTTTTAATAAAGTCATTTGAAGAAAAATAGGCATTTCTGGTGTTTTTACACCCGATATTTCAGTAGAATCTGTTAGATTTGGGACGAAAGTTGCAACATTTGTTACATGTTCAGCTGGTCTGGTTTACTTTCACACTGCACTGTCAACAAATCCAAACCTTTGAAAAACCTGTTTATCCTCTTCGCCTGTGGTAGCAGGTAGCTACCACAGGCGGAGACAGCAGGTAGGAACCACTGATGGAGACAACATGAAAACCTCCAAAGAAGACACAGAGCACAACTTCCTTCTTCACAAAATGCAAAAAAGTCAGAGTGATGTCAGATTGTGGCGGTTGTAGGATTTGTTTTGTCCTTGACAAAAGACCATAAGACATTTCTCCCGTTAGCGCTAAACTTGTATGTTGTTTTGGTTGTATTTACCCAGAATGCCCTGCACTGTAGTTGGTTTCCTGCTTTTGGAGTGGTCTCTGGTCTGTAAGACATTCGCATTCACTCCAGAGTTGGCTTCAGCTGAACCTAGGTTGTTAGGCGGACCAGAGTTCACATTTTTGATCCTCATCAGAGTTCGATTGAACATTCATGTCTCCCCAAATGAACCAGACTTTATAGGCAAACAAATTAGAGTTGGTTCAAAGCCGACTAAAAGGGACTGGTGTGAATGCACCCTGGGTATTTGATTTAAAATTGCAGCACGATGATGTTATGTGAGACTGTTATCTGTATCTAAGCAAATATTCATAGATGACACATTTGGCCGACTTCCTCTTATGCTCTCAAAGACCTTTCATTGCTCTAAAAGGCCACCTACTCTGTAATTATGAACTGATTAGTCAGAGTAAAAACAGATTTCATGGCCCAGCGATCAAAAAATACTGCAAGTATCGCACAAATAGAACTGCACAGAAAACACTAAAATCCAATATCGTTCTGTTTCTGTTCTTGTAGCCTTGCAGCACTGTCTGTGGTAGACATATGGAATCACCAAAGAACACTCCTCTACCCCTCCGCTGCACGTTTTGAAGGCTTGGAGTCACGGCCACTTTTGTATGACCTGCATTCATTTCTGCCTAACGTGTTTCTATAGATATTGTGGTCTATTTTCTGTCATAAGGTAGGCACTCTCTGAAGGAGGAACAGTGACGTGACCATGGTGTGAGACATGCTGACTGACAGTAATTATCCCCATTCATCATTAGGCATTAGCCTGAGATGATAAGAGCTCTTTATGTGAAATGTCAGCTCGCTGAAATGATGAAAATGATTAAAGGGCGTCTGCGTGAAATAGAAACGTACATACAGCTCAAGCTGACAGCATGGGGCCTGCGGATGGAGCGCACTCTGACTGGGAAAATGAAAAAGAATGCAAGTACTTTTATTTATTAAAGTGGAGTGAGGGCAAGGCTGATATAAAAACATCAGAGGCTTCCCGAGGCTGCAAGTTGAGTGTGTATTGATAAAATTTCTACTATTTTCCCCGCTCTCTTTCGCTCTGCTTCTTTGCTCAACCCAGCTAACCTCTGGGTGAACTTTCCCAACCAGAAATCAATAAGCCCAGCCATACTTTGTTGAAATTTCGCTGCAGCCGGTTAAACCACGAGTCACGACTTTCCCTTCGTTTCAGCAGTCATTGCGAAAACATCAACCTACTTCTCAGTGGACACCAGCGCACACAGATAGTACACTGTCATTTACTTATAGACTTTCCTAACTCTTTTGTATTCAATTCATCCGTCCTTCTCTGTCGCTTCTTTTCCCCTTACTTCTCCTTTTTACCTGCTCTATAAATAGCTCCTCTTGCCTCTCCTCTGCGTCTGTTGTCATCCCTTGGGAAGCAGGGCAGGCCTGGGCAGCAGTACAGTCGGCTGTTCGCTCCGGTGTCCCCTGGGAACCGATGGGCCTCGCTAGCCCTGAGCATCCTCCATCCTCCATCATGCAGCAAACATGATGCCTCGCAGGCGTGCGTACACAAAGCAGGGTCTTGTGCTCCAGCCTAGGAGCACCTGCTAAAATAAGATATGAAGGATTGTGCCGGGCTGCGCTGGCCACTGTAAACCCAATCAGAAGAGTGGAGGCTCCACTGCTTGCTCTTTCTAACCTAATCTTGTGGTTTCGGAGAAGAGTAAACCGTCGAGTGTTTACAGTATATCCTGCTGTTTCTTTGTTGGGAAAGCGCTGTCTCTAGTAAATTTTGTGCTGATATTATCGAAAAAGTTGCACAGTGCACACCTTGTGCTTAATTTCCATAACAATTTTGGACGCTCTGGCACTGATTATGATGTGTGCTCCTGTGTCTCCAGTGTATAAATAAGTTGTACTTTGCAAGACACGGCTTACCCAGTCGTGATGCGGGGAAGGCTGCCAGTTGTTATATTTCAGATGAAGAAACTACTTTTCTGATTGTGGTAATCTAGAAACACAAAGACTCAAGATTGAACTTACACTTGTGCTCTAAAGGCTCAGACATGACATACTGTAGATTGACATTTTAGGTCTACTCGTGTCTC
The DNA here is from genome assembly GCF_003331165.1 of Xiphophorus hellerii. NCBI lineage: Eukaryota > Metazoa > Chordata > Actinopteri > Cyprinodontiformes > Poeciliidae > Xiphophorus > Xiphophorus hellerii. Next base: position 31,377,559 of record NC_045691.1, on the reverse strand, counting down.
TCATGTAATCAGGAGTGAATTGAAGCTGATATGTAAGCAGACTACAGCAGCAGTTATGACTTGTGCATGTTTCCATGTGAAAGGGTGCGCTTGATTTCTTCATCACTGATCTTTATGATTGTGGGGTTTCTATTCATGCTCTGTAATGATAATGAGAATGCTAATGTCTAACTGAATGCTGTATTAAATGACTGAATTGTTTTAGAACAAAATAAAATGTATTTACATCTGATATAGTTATTTCAAAGACACTTTTTAGAGAGTGTTCTATAGTATTTAATATAGGGCTGGGCTCTTGACTCGTTAATTTTGATTAATTAATTACATGGATTTTAATGTGCTAAAAATAGATTTTTCTTTTACATACAAAGGTTCCACCCTGAACCTTCATATTAATGTATTTTGTTATACCTGTAAGTCTGATGCACAAGCAACATTAGCAAACAACAGCAATGGATGACGAAGCTGCTTCTCTTGGCTTACTGGTAATTTTTGTTTCAAAAATTGATCTGATTGGACACTGGAAAGAAGCAATTGTTGTGTTCAAGTTGTGCTAAAAGGAGTTAGCCAATCAGTGGATCTATTCAAGGCTAAACATGTAGCAGCAGCACAGATGTCCCCAATGCTAATGTCAGCGCCCACCGTCCATATTTTGTATCAGGAGTTCATGAAACACTGGAAAGATGGATGGATAGTTTAGAACTTCGGATGCTTGAAAGATCTAAATGACAGATTAAAAACAATAAATATCTTTGTTCTTGAGCCCATATGTCTATTTATTCAACAATTTAGCATCAAAAAGGGTGCCTGAATTGGAAGCCGTACTTATATTGTCAGCATCTTGGTTTTGAATAAATTAAGATTAATTACAGGTCCTGCAATTAATTTGATTAAAAATGTTAATCAAGTCCCATTACTAATTTAGTCATGCATTCAACATTTTCCCTAAATTACAACTATATTTCATCTTGATCATTATATTCCAAGGAACATGTTTGCTGTTTATTCTTTTCTGCAAAGGGCTTATATAAATCATGGTTTCTTTCCTTGTGGTATGAAATTCTTCAAAGATAACAGTTCAATGTAATCAGTAGAATGTAGATAGGAAACGTTTTACCAGTTGACATAATAAACTCAAATTGAGTGCATTGTTTTATCCCTAGGATTGATATAGAACACATTATTACATTTTAATCTTTCTATATAATTTCAATAAATTGACTATAGCAACAATAAAAAGTATTTACCCACTTGGATGTTTTATCTGTTTTATTGCTTTACAAATCAGTCATTATTAAGAAAATGTGGCATTTTTGACAAAAGAAAAACAAACGGTTTTCTTATAGGCACTGTATATATTTCTGTATAGAATATTTCATATTTGAGCTTCACATTGAGGCATTACTTTGTGACAATTTCACTTAAAATCCCAATAATTACAGTAATAGAAAAAACTTTACCGGTTCCAGGGGTGTGAAAACTTTCAACGTGCCGTATCGCAGTTCTACCCAGGTACCATCGATCTGATTGGATTGTTGTTTAATTTTTCCTCATTAGTTTTATTGAAAGTCTTCTAAACTGAAAGTCAGCAGAGGATTCAAACATATTGGAGTTCTTCTGCTCTGCTTGTTGTCTGCTATGGAATTGATCTGATAAAAATCAACAAATCAAAAATGCATGAGCCACGTAAAGATTTCATCAAAAAAGAATCAAGTATGTGGCAGAATCCTATTACTCTGAGGAGGATGGTACAGCTAACAAATCAAGTCCTCAATCCAAGGCCTCTGTAAGCTGGAATCCCAAAGGAGGAGCTGCAGTGCTGCATGGCTTCAGTTCTTGAAAGGGTCTGCTTATTTAGATTTTAGTTTATATGAAATCTTAAAGAGTCATTGTGAACCACAGCAAATACATACAAAGAAAGTGACTTTTTGAGTAAAAGGTGTCCTAGCTGCAGCGGACAGTCATATTCAGTACGGCTCGTTTTTCAGGTAAAAAGGACATTGTTTAAAATAACATTTCAGCTGGTTTTAAACTTGTTTTTAATGAACTCCACATTTCTGTCTAAGTGTTTCTTTTTATTAGTCTTGTGGAATATTCTAATCTTTCATTGTGCTGTGAGCAGAAAATAATCACAACTAACGGAAAATAAGTGTTGAAAGAATCTGTGTGGAATTAATCTGTGTGACGTGTTCAGTCACGCAACTGAGTTCCTGAAGTAAGGCAGCTTAAGAATAATATCGCCACCTTCAGAAATTAATGGCGTAAGTCATTGTTTGCCAAAAGTGACTTATTTTTTTACCCAAATAATATTTTGGCAAAAAAGACAAGGTGAAAATTTTTTTGAGGGCCAAAAGTGATTTTGGCACAAAGAAATGACTTGGGCCATTACTTTAGGAAGGTGACGATTGAATATGAATATGCATATTCAAAGATTTCAGCTCTTTTATGTCTTTTAGGTTCAGAGACTCTGGAGGATATGTTGCTGTCGTCCTCCATGGACACCATTAGATTGCGTGTCAGTTTCATAAGGGAACAAATAAACACTGGTTATTGGAGAGGTGATGGAATCTTTAAGTCATATTTCACATGAGAGATTTGAGTTTGATTGTTCCAGAAATAAATGTAGTTCTGTCTTTTTGTAAAATGTATTTGCTGTCACTGTTTCAGTTTTTAAGGCTGAATTGTGGCACAGCAAGAAAGTTCTGGGTTCAAATCCCATCTTGGAGCTTGCATATTCTCTCTGTGCATGCGTTAGTCTCTCCAGGTACTCCGGCTTCCAAAAGCAGGACTGTTAAGTACAACAGTCTCACTAAATAGCACTTAAAAAAGAGATAAACCATTTCCACTCCAGCCTTCAGGGGGCGATAACGTACTTGTTTGTAAGTTGTCTATTCTGACGAAAATAAAAGATCTACGAAGTGATTTATCATCAGAATGGCAGCATCCTGGTAGCAGCACTGTCTCCGGATTCATGACTGGAACGTAAAACACAACGGATGTGATTTACTCATCGAGAATTTTTAAAGTAGGCTAACTATGGTGCTCCGTACCTAGCTATACCGCTAACACAGCTGTAGAGCCTAGCATGCAGTCTGCTTCCTGGTGCCATCTCACCGAATCATTAAGCTAAGGCCTATGGAGGTGTGACGACTCTCAGCATATGTGGTAGAATCACTATGCTAAGCCGTGTGTGGGGGTGTACAGAGTGTGTGAATGAAACATGGGATATGATCTCAGGATGTGGGGAATAGCTGTAAGAAACATGTTGGAGAGAACCAAATCATGATTGCTTTCACACTCTGAGTTCTTCCAGATTTGCTGTGATCAAACTACGTTCTATAGGTCATGGGGAGTGTAAGGTCTGCGGTGTGAGGAAACTTGCTACTTGGTATATCTTACACCTAACATATCATGTGTTACAATGCAAGCAGCATCTTGCGCCAGTGGCAGAGCCAGCCGACTGTTCATACCGCGGCTGCGTGACGAAAAGTTGTTTAAACAACAGGAGAATTCCACTGCTCAGGTCCGTTCAACCTGGATGTTGAGATGTTGAGAGAGCAAGGTGTGTGGTGTCCGTCTCTGCACCAGTTTGTAGCCGCCTGGGGGTCGTTTGGGTCCCACTTGCCTTAATAACTTCTGTGTTTGATTTGATTCATTATTGTTATATTTAGTGTTGATACATGTATGACACGCGTCTATCGGTTCATTTATGAAATTCTAGAACAAAATGCTTCCCGTATCAGGCAACATGTATCTGTCACATAAAGGACGATTTTGTATTTTATGGTCGGGGTGGTGATCCGATTGTTTTCCAAATTAATTCTGCATTTCTCTAAATATTTAAGATTAGTTAGTGGTGGAACTCTTACTGTCTGAATTTGGTGGTTTTCACTTGTACAGATAGGGAAAAAAACAGTCTCATAATAAAAGCAGTATCCACAACCTCACAATTTCACACTTCCTAATTTCGTTTTATGTTGAAAATACCAAAATATTTTGCTCACTTATTATTTCAATGTACTTTACATGACACCAAGGAATGTTCAATGAACAGTTACCAATTTCATCACTTTGGTGTATTGGGTGGGAAAAGGAAAAGAAAAACTGCAGTTTTATAGTCTTTTTTTCCCTGTGGTGAGAACTTGACGAGGAGTTTCCTTTATCTGGACCAAGTTCCTATTTAACATACATAGAAAATATTCTGCCTTTATAACTGCTTTAAAGACTTCGGCTTGTCTTTAAAGCAGCTTTGTATTAAAGAGATTTTTTTAAATTAACATCTGCTTTGGAAAGTGGTAGGAAAAAAATGAATGAGAACAAAACGTACAAAAAAATTAATTATTAAATATACGGCAGTGCGTATTTTTCATCTCCTGTTTTTTTGTCTTCACAGCTTCTAACTGGGTGCGTATTTTTTCGCTCTTTCTGTAATCAGTTTTCAGTTGTCAGTGTGCTGTTTAAATCAAAGAGCAAAAGGAGCCAAATAAAATCACCTGAAGTGTGAGGTGGGTGGCTCTCTCAGATATGCTAACACACACACACACACACACACACCCCTTGTCTCTCTGTCGTCAATTCAAACTCCATCCGCGGCATTCCCCGTACAAACACAGGGAGAGTTCAGAGGAAGACGATGAAGTTGAAAGCGGTGTGTCTTCTGAAGGGAATATTGGAGAGTCATTATAAGTCGCTCAACAATCTCTTTTTTTTCCTCCGCGAGACTGAACCTCGCCACCCGGGAGAGAATGCTTACGCTGCTGTTGGGACGTGCTGAGAAAAGAGGGGCCTCTGGGGAGGAAAACTTTAGGGAGAAAGATGAGATGAAGATGAGGGAGGAGTAGGAGGGAAGAAGGCTAGTGAAGGTGTAGAAATAACAAGATGAAGCTTTAATGATCCCTCTGGGCAAAGTGGGCCACTGCTCCAACAGCCACTGCTGAAGGAAGAAAGAAGGGAAAGAACCAAAATGAACGGATTGGCTTACGTAGTATATGAACGTTGAATTGAATGGGAACAACTGGATAAATTAACATTAACAGCCGCCTAGTTCAGCTTGTCACTTCTTTCTTAGCAGTGGAGGATGGTTGTTCACAGTTCAGGCAGTTTCCAGTAAGCTTCATTACATATGTGACGGACAAACGTTAGCAACTGGGTAAAATTTAAAACTTCATCAGAGTCCTACGCCTTCAGGAATCAGTTGCTTCTCCATCGTCTGGAGTACAGACGCTCCTGCCAAAGAAAAGTGTAGAACAAGGTTTATACCAGGCTAGTAAATTATTGAAGTGTATTTAAATGAAAAAAAAAAGTAAATATGAATACAGTTAAACTGTAAGTATTCATTCAACATGAACTGTTTACATTTTCTGTTGTTACAACCTAATACCTAAGTGCATGTTAATGTTTTTTGGGGGGGAACTCCCCCCATTTTTTCTTTTTTTTGGGGGGAAATAGCAAAAGTTTAGTCAGATTGGATGGAAAGTAGAGGTGTCTGACACTGCATATTTAGGTATTGATCCAATATTGAGTAAATATAAGGCTTGTACCAGAGATACAAGCAGAATGCTTTTATACCGATACCTTATACTTAGGTTTGATATATCATCAAATGTCTAACCTTTCTTTGTTTTGGTACTTTGTTCTTTGAATTATTTTATTCTAATGTTGGACAACATTTTGTCAAAGTTTAAAGGGGTCTACAAAATATACTAATAACATATTAACATGATTTTGTGCATTTTTCATGAACAGTGCAAACAAAAAACAGAATTTGGAGAGTAAATCAGAAAAAAATCTTTTTTGAGGTAGTTGAAAAACAATTTCCCACTGTAACTAAAATTTCAAGGAGAAATCTGAATTTAAAGTATCAATCTTCTTACACTAGTATCAACCTGATGCTAACTGCATTTCCACTGACCATATAATTGTGCAACTTTACATTTCAAAAATAAATTTGCTTAAAGGAAACATGACAATTTTGAAAAAACTGGTTTTCTGATCAAATGTTTTGTGTCTTGGATGAGGTGGTTTTTTGATCGTATCAGAATTGGTTTATTTTGCAAAACTATAATGGAACAATGGAAACACTTTTTTTTTCTTTTACCTCATATGAGTCACATTGTCAACAACCCGATGTTGCCACTAGTGCAAACCAGGAAGAAGAAGATGACAGGAAGTAGTTGGAAGGTGATGGTACGGCATGTTTTTTAAAAACTTATTGTGTGAATTTAATTGTGTTTCTTAGTTAATGGAAACACCACAACTGCATAATTGTGTTTTTTCAACAGCAGAATATTGACAAAGTTTTGCAGACATTTGTAATGGCAACGCAGTTAATAATAAGAATTTGGTATTGCTATTATCTATATTTTAGATCCATCCGCCCACCTCTAATGGAAAGCATCTGCGAACATGAATCTTCAAGCCTTGCCTCAAATCCTCAGTGGAATTTATGGACTGGGCCATTGCAACACATGAACATGCTTTGATCTAAACCAGGATAATTAAGCCATTTCATTCCAGTGTTTTGTACCTGTGGCAGATCTAAAAACTGCAGGACAGCGGCCCTGGAGGACTGGAGTTTGAGACCCCTGATCTAAACTGTTGCATTGTAACTCTGGCTGCCTGTTTCCATCTTGGTGAGTTTCCCAGATACATGATTGGAAGTCCAAGAGCAGTTCTTCATGTCAGTTGTGACTGGAAAATAGTGACTCCTACTGAACTATCACCATTTTCATGTACAACGGAAATAGATGAACACTTGGACACTGAGCTACTTTTATTTCTCTTTTGCAAATACCATTGTGCCATTAGGGAGTCATTAGCAACTTGAGATTCGATTTGGAAAAAAAAAAAATCACCAGTGAAAGTCACTGTCTCTTTGAACGTCATTAAGGCGTAATTAAAACAACAATTTATGCAACGGATTAAATTTGGAAACTTGCCGCACTCAGATTATTAATGAGTAGATTTAGTTTGCGAAGAAAAGCCTCAGAGTAGCTCTTTTTCTTTCTCTTCAACACACACGCACACACTCCTCAGCACACACGCCCACCGGTTGTGATAGTGAATGCTGATTACTGATGAGTTGGCAGCGATCTGTGACAGCAGCTGTGAAATTTGCTGGAGGAAAACAACAGTAAAAACACAAACTAGCTGCATCTGCTGTCCTTTGAATATTGGACAGAAAAAAAGTGTGTTGTGTTGATACATATGATTTCTGTTGTTTTCCTGAAGTTTACGTTCAGAGGGTTTCTTTCATCAATGCAGCATCATGAAACCATATAGATGTACATATAACAATAATGAAACATATAGTACTGACTGTTGTAAATGTTTCTCAGTGGGTATGACTGGGCGTTTCCATTTGGAAACTTTGGGTAAGATGTATTCATACCACAAGGTTAGAACTCCAGAATGGGTCACTAACGAGGGTTCTGTTCACTTTACACTGCAAAAAAACCTAAATCTCACCAAGTATTTTTCATCAAGTTTCTAGTGAAAATATCTTATTGCACTTGAAATAAGACAAAAGTGACTTACAAGTAACCTTTCAGCAAGATATAGCAGCTTGTTTTCAGTCGATAATTCCTTCATATTGATGAAAAAGTTTTAGTTCCATTGGCAGATTATTTCACTTGTAACAGTGGGGAAAATATATTTTTATAAGTGAAATAATCTGCCAATGGAACTGGTAGTTTTTCATTATTACTGAGAAATAATTGACTGAAAACACACTTCTACATCGCAGTGAGCAGTTACTCCTAAGTTGGTTTTGTCTTATTTCAAGTGTAATAACATATTTGTACCATAAACTGTAGAAAAATACTTGTTAAGACCTTGTGTTTTTGCAGTGTATTCTATGACACTCAAACACTTTTTTTCCTACATTATCTTAATGGGATATTTGTGTGTAGAATTTTGAGAATAGAGATTAATTGAATATAATTTGGGATAAGGCTGTATCATCACAAATGCACAAAAATAAATAAATAAGTGAAATGTCGTGAATACTTTCCGGGTGCACTGTAAAATCCAAATTCTCTGGCAGCATGACGAAAACACAGTTAGCGGTGCATAAACACAGAGAAATGCTAATTTCCCAGTTGTGTGTGATATAAAAAGTTCTGCCCAGCAGCTGCTGCAGCCACTCTGCTTCTTGCTGTTCCTCTAACTGGAGTCGGGTCCTCTTCATCTGAGGAGTTCCAGCTGGACTCCTCCATTCTGCTGGAGCTGCTGGCAACTTTCCAGTAGAATCAGATTCTTGTTGTCGTCTTTATATCTCATATTCATAGCAAGTGCTGCGAGTTTTGCCTCACGTACTGTATCAGCGTTTTGCTCCTGTGGACAAATAGGATAAAAAAAAATAAAAAGACTAATTGACAGCAGCTTTCTTATTATCACGTTTCTGAATAATTTTATCTGGGCAGTTTTTTATAGAAGTTTAATCTTAACTTTTTTTTAACCATTATTTATTTAGAAAGACTTTCAAAGCCTATAAATAAAGTTTCTTATGATTTTGCACTCGAGAACTGCTGTTACTCATTATCTCTGTTGTCTCTGCTAATATCTTTCCTTAGTCGGAGGAGTCCAAACTTCTTTGCTAAAACAGGCCAAAACAGTGAAGTCGAATGTTCTGGAGGGCCATAAGAAAATCTACTTAACTTTTTTAAAATTAGATTTTGCTTTCTTTTAAAGCAAATGTGCAATATTAAATGAAATGAACAAAGGTGTCCATTTCTCTAAATCAATGTCTGATCTCTAAATCATGTTGATATGAAATTGCACGTATAATTTCCTAAACTTTGTGGATGATTGTTTTCCTACTTTTGTCCAGAAAAAAAAAATCTTGGGTCATGAGAATCAACAACTGCAAACTGCTCTGTGGTCAGACAGCTTAGGCGTAGAGATCCACATCATATTTAGGCTGATATTTTTTTGTCTTTTCTGGACTTGGTGTCATGTAGTGTTGGTGAATTACACTTTTTCTGTGTAAATGCTGCACATGTTTTAAAATAAACATTAGAATCAGACTATTCAGGCCATTTTCCCAAGAAAATACACTTTTTGTAAGAAAATGTGGTGTTTTAACTGAAGTGTCCCATTTTGCAAGACATGGAAGATGTTGTGCTAACTATAGGAAGTGTTATTTAAAAAAATCCCTGTACTAGAAATCATGCATTAGTAAATGATAAAAAAAACCCTGTAGCATTTAGTGTAAGAGCATAGGTAACATCACTCTGTGTGTGTGTGTGTGTGTGTGTGTGGCAGAGTAGTCTCTGTAAAATATTTAGACTATTACCGTATTTTAAAAATAAAGCCAAAATTTCATAAGGTGTGTAGAGCCTCAGTTTTACTCTTAGATTTCCAAATGGCTGGCAACATTTTCAATTTTAGCATATTTCATAAATCTGACTAAAAGCTAAAAAGAATTTAAGGCAGCAACTTTGCTGGACTCCATTCAGCCTTCCTGTTGTCTACTGGAAATCTTTATCTCACTTGCAACCTGAATGAACCTCAGATATCTAACGTCCTTTTAAATACCTTCTTACATCTCTTTTCCTGACCTCAGTGCATTTACCGATCGGAAAACAGATTTGATTCTCCTTTTCCAACAAGTTGGTTATCAGTGAGGACCAATCAGCCCAGAGAAGAATGTCCAGTCACGATTCAGCAGTGGTCACCTCAGTTCTTCTCCATTTACTTTCGTTTTTGTAGTAATGCTTTGAAAGTCAATAGAATCAAACAGGCTACAGTTTTCTTTGTAACCTGACATTATAAACTAAAACATATTTGAAGGAGAGCAGCTTTACTTTAGCTTACATTAACACAGAGCAGAATCAAACAGAGGTTAATAAGCTAGTAGGGAGCAAATAAATAATAAAACACAATATAATGAATATTCCAACAGATACCTGAGGTTATGTAATACATTTAATAAGTTAATGTAGGATCCTCGATCCTGTCAAAACAAAAAAAAGAACACGTGAATCTGAGCCAGTCGGTGTAGGGAGTTTTAATTTAGTACTGAGTGCTGAACAAGACTTTAGCTGCAGGCAAGTTGACGCCTGTGCTTGGCTTTCCCCCGCAGGTAGTGCTGCATGTCCTATTTAGTGAGTCATCAATTTGATCATATTTAGCAATGACTACTGACATCTGGTGTGGTTTCTCTTACCAAGAAAAATACTGTGATTTGACCAAAAATGATAAAAGACTAGCTTGGATTGATCAGCTGAATGCATCGGCTGCCTGTCCAGTAAAACATCGTTTAAGTGTTTATTGTTTCCAGACCAATAACTATCAATCAGTTTGAATCTCACTTGTTCTTACATTTCTCTATGATGATGTCAGACAGCTTCTGCTTAAGCACTTCCTTGAATCTACAGACCAGGCAGTAATCAAGCCTCAGAGTGACTGTTGGACGTCATCCCAGGCCAAAAAAACATCTGGTTGATTGCAGTTAGTTCATTTTTTAACATGAGCGGTAGTTTTACTTTCAGTGGGATCAAATTTTCTTTGATAAATTAAATCATAATTTTAAAACAGATTTTTGTATTTCCTAAAGCTTTCATTGTCTGAGTTTTTTTTTGTTAGTTACCTTACTTCTTTACTGGTTCTAGTTTTTTTTTCTTAGCTTTACATCATGTTATAATGTTATTCCCTCCTTGAAAACATACGTAGAGCGTTGGCATCATGCTTTCATGCATGTTTGAGAAATCCTTTAATCTCCCATAGCAACCACTCAGTTGTGCAAAAACATCTTGTTGGACCTACCTCACTTTAGAGCCAGGTCCAACCAGGACAGAGCTCAGAGCTGCAGTCTCCAAGCTTCTCAGCTTCTTCTTTGCAAAGCTCTCCTCACCCACTAAGTCCCTTCAGACTAGCTAGCAGCAAATAGCAAACACCTGATGGAACTACTCATCTGTTGAGCTCAATATACTAGCAGGTAAAAACATTGTTAAAGGGTTAACAGAGGAGCCATGTTGTGATGACTTCCTGAAGGCGGAGTTTCAGAAAGAGCAGGAGTTTTTAAAGAGGTCCAATTTCAAGGTGTTAATTTACAAAGTCAAATGTATTTTTAGTCATACTTGATATGTAACATTTTTATAACAGCTGAAGATGAGATAGTTACTTGACTGTGCTATCAAATGGCACTTTGTGGCTGGAAAACACATAACAGTGCCCCTTTAAATTCTTATTTTTGTGTTTAGTCTTGATTCAGTAGATGTTTTTGTGTTCTGTTTTGATCAATGTGTATTAATTTCTGTCTTTTTTAATCATTTCCCTTCATCCGTTTAGTTCAGGTGCCCCAGTCATCTCTCCTCCTGTTCTCCACTGCTTTGCCAGTTTTTGTCAGATCTTCTCATGCCTGTCCCTGGTTTTATTGTATCTCTTTATTAAATCATCACCTTTGAACCACCACAACTCATGACAAAGTGTGACCAAAAGACGTAAAACCAAGTGAAACTTGTTGATTGGCCAGATGCTGGAAGGATTTAATTATTTTTTTAAAGACTTTTGTTTCCCTTTTACTTGATAGATTTTAGGTTTTAGATTTCCACCTTGAGATTTTTATTTTTTAGTTCATTATCAAAATAAATGCACTCACTATGAACAGGAAGGACTCTCTTATTCTATGTGAGCTGGTTCAGAAATGGCTCTCACAGATTCTCGCACGGCTCTGTCTCTGACGTGCATGCTGTGTGCACATCTGAGGAGATTGATTCACTAAACAAAACAAAGCGGAGCAGCAAATTGTGTGTATGTGGATGTTGACTCAGCAGTGATAATATTAAATGTAGAAATTCGATCCACAGTAGAATAAATATTTGAAAACAGTGCAGAAAGCCTCGATTTGATTAAATTACGTGTTTCTCACACTCTGAGCCTGATCTTTGTGCTTTCTCCAACATAAATGGATTTACACCACGAACTAATGCAGAAGAAGCCCAAACTGTTCAATAGCAAGTTACCAGGAGAAAAAGAAAATAACTAAATGTAGTGTACATGTGAAGATAAAACAATGAAATTGCTCTCTTACTGGAGATCCACTCTTTGTGTGCTGTAATGTGCGTTGCTCTGTTCTGCCGCCGTACCACTTTGAGCTTTCATGCATGTTGCTGTATGGGAGTCCATGCTGTGCAGTCAGACTTTCAGATAAACCTCCACCAAATGCACCGTCTTCTCTGGGTAAAAAGCCTCTCATGAAACACTAAAAAGTGCAATTTCTTATCAAAGTACTTGAAGTTTTTCCCCCTCAGTTACTTTTGTCATAAAAAATGCGCAATTGAAACTACACCTTGCCCTTCTAATTGTGGCTATAAAGGCTGAGCAGAATGACTCCATTCTTTTGTGACCAGTTATGGGGATAAAGGCATGTCCAAACTTTTTGTTACAGGGGCCAAAATTGTCAACAGTGGGCATAGATAGAGAAAAGAAAAGTGAAATTTAAGCAAGTAAAGTAGGCCATTTTTTTCCGGGGGGCAGGGGGTTCATTGTAGATCTAAAGCTTAAGAATGATTTTGCACATTTTCTGTATTAAAAGCAAGGCATCTAGTTTTCAAATTATTTTAGGCTCAATTGAACAAATTTGTTCTCAGTTATAGAAACAGGGTTTGGGTTACTGTCTTTCAAAATTCTTGCTAAAAGTTAGCCGAGTTTAATTAATGAAATAAGAGCTGATTTGGCTGCAGCTTGTTCTTGTTGGGAGCTGCTAATTTTAGCTTGGCTTGAAGTTGTTGGCTTTGGATCAGGAGCTTTCCTCCTGACCCAAACTGTCTCTGTATTTGTGACATACTTTACACGGCTTCCAGTAAAGCCATAACATTTTTGTTGCGATCATTTACACGACACCAGTGACCGCAGTCTGTCACACCGACACTTTTGAAGTCAGGTCTTAGTGCGAAACTTTTCTGTAACACCCAAACGTAGAACGCACGACAACAAAAAAATGGTGGCTAGCATTGTTGCTGGGTTGTGCTGCTTAACCTGTTGAGCTAAACACAACTTCTCATTAGAAATATATGTATGTTACAAGAAAGTTTGGTTCATCAGATTAACAGGTTACTGTCTTCCAAACGAGGTGGAAGCTAAGGGTCAAAAGCTAATTTACATTTAAACTGCATCTTAAAATCACAGCGCCATACAGTGGCCTGGCATGACAACTGCAGCTGACTTGAGGTGTCTCTGCACGTTCCACGTTCCAGTCTAAACGTGGAACTTTTCCTCAATCAGCATCCGGTAATACTGGTAGTTTCCAGGCATGGCTCTCGTGTAAACGTAGCCTGAATGTGGACAGGAACTCTGGAGTTCCAGCTGTTTTTGTAGGCCTGAGCCTTGATGGTAAATGGGTTGTTCTTCAACATCCTGTCCCAATTTCCTTTCATCTCCTGCATTGACTTGCAGACCTTGGCTAAGTGGTGACACACTCCAACAACTTGTTCTAGCTCTTGTCATGTTAGACAAATCCTTTGTTGACAATGAGAAGCTGCAACCAGTCGTCATCACCTGCAAGATGACATATAAACTACTGGGCATCTAAAGTGTGTCCTGCACTGCAGGCACACTCGCATCGCGTTGACAATCCTTTACCTCTGAGCACCTGATTAACACTTTAAAATAAACAAGCAATTTTCCTAATCCTCTTTTTTTATGCCATGTCTAATTTAGTCCATCACACGCACTTAAAGACAATTCAGAGTATCAACAGTGATCATCAGCAACACGCTTCAACAGCAAGGAAGAGACGGCACCTCCACTGTAGAAAACAATTACTTTCACTTATTATGTTTCCTTGCTGCCTTGAATCCCTTCCACCCTCCAAAAAAGAAAGGAGGTTTTGATTTTCTTCCCAGATAGTAATTTATGTCGCCTTGCTCTCATAATTGGAGAGTCGGGAATTGCAGTAAGTGCCGTGAAGCAAATGCAAAATCAGAAACTCGACAGGTTGCAATGCCGTGGTGTCTGTGTGGGGAACAGGAAGGGTTTGGTGCTAGATGGAGCCCTACTTATCTCCCTGACAGCTTTTATCGTCTCCGCTGGTCACGGCGCCCAAGAACTTTGTTAGAGCACAGAGGTGTTGATGAGATAATTACACAGCTGTCATTGTGCCTGTCTGGCTCAATACTCGTTCTTCAGTGTCTGTGTGTGCGTGTCTGTACGCGTGTATTTGTGAACGTGTCACAGGTCAGCCACAATATTAAAACCACCTGCCTCATTTCTCCACTGCAGCTCAGTGAGATAAAGCAGCTTGTACAGGTAGAGATGATGGCAGCAGATTCTGTAAGCCGTGTAAGGCGGGGTCTTGATGCTATCGATCAGGATATACGATTAAGTATTATCAAAGTGATATTTAGGGAAATTACATTCAAGTCAACACCTTTGTGTCTTGACACGCTGTTAAAGGTATTCGTCGCAGTCTGCTGCTGAAAAGGTCACTCATACCTGTCAGCCTCATGGCCTTTAGGGGTTTGTTGTAGTTAATGTTTTTAAAATAGAAACTAAATTCATCCAAGGTTTCCAATTGAAGCATTTCTTTGCTATGTGTTTTTATCTTCTTTTTTTTTTTAAAGCTCACTTCAATGCTTTATTTGGCATTCAGGTTTTTGGTTCAAGCAGAAACCTGAAAGAAGACTAAACCTTAACTAAAATAAAAAGGACAAATTGATTATTTTTATGTTTTTGCAAACAATGGAAAATTCTGAAATCTGAAACTGTGTTTCTTAAAACATATTTTAATGTGAAATAATTCAGTCCAGATTTGATCAGTGTAAGTGCTTTAGGTTTTTGTTGGTGTTTCTGAGCATTTGTTCTTCATAGGACAACTGAAGAAGTATTTGAACATTTTTATCGACCTTGGCTGTTTTTTTTTTCTTCTTTTTTTCAGGATGCTGCTATTAGCATTGAGCAGGTCCTCCTCCTGCTGCTGGGGACACAGATCCCAGCTCACCATATGATTAAACACAGTAAAACACAATCCTGGACTTCAATAGGCAATAAATCAATTAATCGTATGATAAATTAAAATGAACTCAATTATTTCATGATTTATCGTTTTTCTCTTGCTATCAAAAACTGGATGACAAAAGTGTTCAGTCTGGTGTTATGGTCTCAATTATCCCTTTTTTCCCCCAGTTTCTGCTTTAGTATTTATTTATATTTTGGATATTTAAAATGTATTCCAGTTCCAGTGTTAAATGTTCATTAGGATTTATTGGTGTTTGAGAATGCTTTCTTGCATTATTATGTTATCACCATTACATGACTTGAAAATGGGCTCAAAACAATAATTTTGTTTATCACAATAACTTCTGGGACAATTTGTTGTTGTGACAAGCCTACTCAGAACATTATTGTTGAAAAGATTCAAACTTTACTTGTTCAAATTGTTAAGAAAGGCTTGATAGGAGTGTTACTTTCCCCCCACATGAGTAGAGAGACTGTAGGGTTTTTTTTATATAACATTGGAGGATATAATCAATGTGTTTGAATAAATGCGCGGTTTGTGCAACACTTCAGCATTCATTATGTACTTCTGGGTTTAAAAGTTGCATTTCCAAACATAACAGAACTCCTCTCATTTAATTTAAAGTTACCAGAAAGTATGAACTTTTATTTTATTTTTAAAATAAAAAGTACAATTCTTCTCATTTTAACCAACGAGAAATGTCTCGCAGCCTTCCTCCTCAAAGCTCTAAACTCAGATCCTGATCCATACCTGGGTCACTTTCAGAGTAATTTTTTTCCTGTTTTGTCTGATTTGGGTCTAATTTTGATCCCATCACTTTCCTTGACATTTGTCTTACTCTATGCGAGTATCAAACTGGGACAGAAGGGCGGATTAAAGTACTGACCTTCATATTAGGAACCTTCACTAAACAAATATATATATATATATATATATATATATATATATATATATATATATACATATAGATAGATAAAGAAATGGGATTCATGGCTCTTTGAAAGTAAATGTTCAGTTTATTTTTTCCTTTTTGGGGGTGGGAGATTTATCCATTTTACGGAAGCTATGCTGGTGAGATATAGAAGTTTGAATTACTCAGAGAGATTATTTAAGGAAGGTTGTCCTGTCTGGTAATATAATTTGTTTTACTGTTCTTGCCATCTGAAAGGTCCATCCAGATGATGCTGTTTTATTTGGCTCTTTCTGGTCCATTTGCCCTTTGTAGTTCCCAGATTTCCTCTTCATATGAAGCTCATCCCACTGTCCACATTTGACCTGCGCATAGTACGAGTTCTCTGCTGCACTTCTCCTCTTGTTCTCTGCCTGGATTTTATGGATGCATGTGTTGAGAGAAACAGAAAAAAAAAAAAAGAGAAAAAAACTCCACTTTGTACTGTAACTGGGTTCCTATTGTTTTTTTGTTGATGAGCCAGTCAATAGACTGTAAATGTCACAAATGATAGCACGTTGTGAGGCACACTTCAATTCGATGAAAAGTATTGCGACATTTTGATGGAGAGATCTTGTTCCACCTCTACACCACAGATTCCACCATATCAGTGTTGCTTCAACAGAGATAAAGTCGAAATAGAGACTATTGTGGAAAACACCATGAAAACAGATACACCTTATAAAATACGAGAAACACAAACCTGCTCTGAATGTGTTTTTGTCAACACGGGCATGTCTAAACCCATCAGGTTCTTGAGCTTTACCACTGATGTTCACTTGCTGCCTAAAACACATCAAGTTTAAAAGGTTACACACTCATATTTCCAAAGTATCATCCAGAAAACTGGCATAATGCGCATTATTACCATCATACACTGTGTTTTGTCTTTCAGTTATGTATGTATACATACAGTATATCCTACGCTGCATGCATGTGTGTTGGAGCAGTGTGGAGTGCTAGCTGGGACTCGGAAAGTTGGAAGGAAGAAAATGCAAATTGAAAACAATTCAATCTTATAAATCTTAAAAATGTTCAATTATTTGTATTTTTTTTAATCAAATCTATGCAAATCTATGTTGCTAAAACAACATAGATTTTTATTTTTACTTTTTTTTACATTTTTGTAGATTTTGTAAATGTACACTGACTGGTTGACTTTTGATGACCTCTGGAAACTTTTCTTATTATCTTTAAAATGAAAGCAGAACAAAGATTTTTTTCTGTAAAAACATAGATAGCAGAAATGTTTGACAAAAACTTTGGTTAAGTTGAAGGTGTGCGAGTAGGGGGGAAGCTGGGCGGGGGAGGGGGCTGAGGCAGCTTCACTCGGGGTCTGAAGGAACGTCCAGCAGTCCTGTTGTGGAGGATACTGCTGCAAATAAAACAAACTCTAAGAGCTCCATACCTTCAAATAAAATCAGAAGGTATGGAGCAGCATTTATACTGAACAGTAGAAACGCTCCGATCAGGTTTTTTGCTGCCGATTCCGATACCGATTATCCTGGAGGCCGATCTCTGCCAATCACCGATTTTTGCCAGTCGCCTGGAATGGCTGTTAATTTTTCTCTTTAGGTATAAAGGATACTATGTTTCTGGCAAAATGGAAAAATTATCTGGCAATAAATTCACCTAATTTAGACATATTTTAATATACATCTAAAATCTTTTTTTTTTTTTTTTAAGTTACATGCTGCAGCTCTAAGCCGCTGTTCGGTGTGAGAGTTCACTGTCTGGTGGAGGTTGAGAGGCGCTCCGTCTGTGAAATATTACTACCAGTAGCGCGTAGCGGCAGTTCAAGAGCGAGAGCAGCAGTGTGGTAGCTGTGTGCTGCCTTACTGGCCGCTCCGGACGTTCTTTTTTTCCTGCAGCCTCGATGTAGCTAAACTCCGTCAAGTGTGTGTCGTTTAAATGCCATATTAGATTCGTTGTGTTGATGCATTCTGATGTGCTTCACCCCCAACGCAATTTTCCGCCACGACACGCAAACGTCTCCATTCACTCTCAGAGCGTTATAGTTCCACACGATAAGATTTGTTGCCATGCGCTTGCGCAGTGTGAAGGAGAGAGGAGATGAGCTGCACACGCAGGCTGAGAAGTGAGATAAATGTGATTGTTTTGGTGATTGGCAACAAGAGACAGTGATCGGCGATACACTTTTTCACGGAAATCGACCGATTAAGATCGGTGGCCGATCGATCGGCACACCTCTACTAAACAAATTGAATAATTCTTAAATAGCAAATCAAAGTGAGGAGAAAACATTCTACAAGTTGATGTTTCTTCACATATTAGCATTACCTGCAGGTTTGCAAAGGGGGTCCCTGCCCAGAAGCTAATACTGTTTGGGTTGCATGGCATGGAAAAGTTTGGGACCCTCTGTGTTAGAACATGTGCTTAGACAGTTGATGTAGAGCAATCATGTCACTTCTCACTTTGAAATATATGACCTTGTCCTCTTAGGGGGGAAATGAGGCTTTGAGCATCTGCTGCTCTAGTCTGCCATTTCCTTAGGTTGTAGCTCTGCTTTCTTTGTGTGGGTGTGTAAGTGTGTGTGTGCACCTTTGAAATGGTTGTGTTCAGTTGCATGGAGTCAATGGAGGTGCTCTAGGCAAACTCTGCTTTGTCAAAGACAGCCAATAAGTCTTCTATGTTGAGCTTGGAAACGCTGCCTCTTTTAGCCTGCCATGTCCACTGTCATAAACTGAGGCTGTGTGTGTGCGTGCGGGGGTAGGCGTGCGTGTGCAGGGGTGCGCGCACGTGTGTGTGTGTGTGTGTGTGTATGTATACACAACTTCTTCTGCAAAGTGTTAGGGAGCCCTGCTGATTTGATTCATGCCAGCAACACCAATGTCAGGCCCCAGGCATGCAAACAGGAAACTATAACCTGCTGGCCAAAGTGAGTTTCCATGATGAAAGGATGAAAAAAGTAATGGAGGACGAACGTTGACCACTGCCCTGGGAAATATGTGGCCTGTCTCTCAGCGAGCAGGGACCAGCTCTCAAGTTGGTGGACAGATTTTTCATTTAGCTCTCTCCAACTTGTGGAGTCCGGGGTGAGGGTGGGAGAGAGAAATTGCTGGAGATGGTGGAAGGGCAGGAAGGGACAGTCTTGGGGGTTTGTGTTTTTGATATGAAAAGAAAGTTACGAAAAAGGAACAAACTCAATTTCAAGCTCCCGTTCCTCGAGGAGACGCACTAGGGCTGCTACGCTAACCTTCACCAGGAAGCAATGGCTGGAACCTTCTGTTTTAGCTATGTGAAAATAATGATTATTGATGATGCCAAAGTATTGTTGAATGTTTTTCGAAATACAACTGTAAATTTTATTGATTTATTGTGATTTGGAGTTCGAGAACAAATAGAGCTTGTCTGGGAAGTGCCAGACAAACAATAGTTGGTTTTTATTTGCTACTGGTTTTGATAAAACTCTGAGAAGTGTTGCGTTAAGTGGTCTGGCTGCATGTATGATGCAATGAGGAGTCTTGCAACTCTTCCATTAGGGCAGACTTGTGGATTGGATGATCAGACAGATTTTTCACCAGCACCTTGTCATGCCTGGTAGTGTTGGTGAGCTGCCATGTTTAGATATGTTTACAGTTCTGCCATATAATGCTGCATGGTATGTCTCAAGTTTATAATTACTGCAGTATCACTGTATGCCATATGCATATGGAGAAGAACTGTCAGGAGTTGGGTTGAGAGAATTATAGATATTTAGACAAGATCCATACTAAGATGTTCTATTAAAAATTATTTGTTTCCATCTCTTAGTGTGGACTACATCTCTACTTACAATATTAAAAAATGTTTTAGAATGGAATAACAATTTTCTTGTCCCTTTGTGGAAATCAGTATGAGTGCGGTTACTGACATTGTTGAATTTGAAGGTACATAGATCCATGATGAGAATAAATGCTTCTTCTAGGTGTCTACTGTTAGAAAATCCAGGGAATTAACTTTGTTAGTGTGTTTTCACACTAACAAAGCACAAAGCTGGTAGGCTCGGTTTGATTGGAAACTGGGAACATTTGTTATATTTTCAGCTGGTGTGGTTCTCTTCCACACTGCATTTGCTTAAAATACAATTCAAATACAAACTTAATTGTAATGGGGTTCTACCTTGACTGGAATGTTTGGGTTATGCGTTCCTGTTCTGGTTCAGCCAACTTTACAGATCAAGATGCCGTTACATTCCGAATCTCTTACTGCAAGCCAAGTAGCAGCTCTTTTAGTTCATCCAGCTATTTTGGAAAAATGACATTTTGTGATACAGAGCTTTCCATAAAAGCTTAGAAGTCATTACAGCCACTGCATTCTAATGGATATGATATATCCGCTACATGAGATGCATATTCCTTTGCCTCCCTTTTCACCCATTCTGAATGCTGCTTAATTACCCAAAAGACAGAAATTTCATTAAAAAGCTGAAAACTTTTCTCCTGTACTTGTAGTGGGATTTCTGATATCTCATTAAACACTAGTTTAGATTGCATGTTTACAATCCAGTGTGACAAAATGTGTTATTTTTTTTTCGGATTTTTTATTTTTTTCCTCTGTTTGATTAATCACAAACACTTGAGATTACCATTTTCCATTGGTATTAGCTGCAGAATCTTTACACTTACCTTGGTAGTAACAGAATCCCTGACATCTTTTGAGATCCAGGGAGCTACTGGAACAGTCCCTCAATAATTACAGTACAGGTCAGCAAGTTTCTCCTTGCTCATTAAAAAAAAAGACTATTAAAACTACGTGAGTCATCGCACCACTTTCATTAAGCCATCATGGTAGACCGTCAAACCCGCTGAGAGGGGTGTGAGAGGTGGAATCCATTTGTGACCTTGGGCAGAGAGCAAGAGGTTGCTGCTTTCTCAGTTTAAGACGATGGAGCATGAACACAGTGGGGAAGGTAAAGACAGAGAGAAAACACACCTACTGGAGATGAGAGTTTGGTGGCACTGCCATCTGTTTGTGTTCTGACCCACTGCCCCACTCAGCAATCAGATACTGAAATTAGTGAAGGTGACACACCAACTAATTGCAACACTTGAATGACTTGAAGATCTCGAAGCGTCAGTAATTTTTATGAAGAACACACTCCTGTTGTGTTAGTCAAAAACATGAAGTGGGTCTGGGGCACAGGAGATTGCTCTGTTCCCATTATGACAGATTTTTCTCATCCAATTTACGTTGATAATTTCTATCCATTCTTGACCTCGCTTTAAGCTATAAACTCTTCTGACTAAAATGTCAAAGTTTTACTCCAGAAAACAGCAACTGGCCGACTTTAGTTTTAGACTGACTTGCACGGTCTCTCTTTGGTTGATGAATGTGGTGTTCTCTTTATCATTTCCAGCTGTTTACCCTCGTGGAATTGCAGAAAGGGTTATTGGTTAGAGGTCCAATTGTGTTATGTGGATCTAGAGGAACTTATGACCATGTCCATAGTTTTGGGGGTTACTGCAGGCCTACTTGGGTTGATTTTATAGGCTACCTGGGCTTTGGATGCTCAAAACTTGAGCTGTATCTGTATTCTGAGCAAAAAGTAAGTCTTGTTCTAAGGGCTTAGTGTTAGAACTACGGACTTGCATTGCAAAGGTTGATAAAGTCTAAATTTGCTTTATTCTATTTATGCCTTGGTTCATATGGAAAGATTTGAAAACAGTCTACTAATTTTAAAAACCCGAGAGGCCTCACACAGGGATAACAAAATCTTAGGTATTGTAGGTTTGGTCATATAGTGTGTGGTGTCCAGTCACAGGAAAGGAGCAACATAACACACACCAACCGAATTCACTCACATACAATCACATGCAAAACTTCTCAAGACTAAACGTGAGTTCAGAGTAAACAAACATGGCTGACTGGCAGCAATCAATAGTGATAGTTAGTGGAGTAGAAGTAGAACAGAGAAGAAACATTACAAAGACATTGTCATTTGTCCTTAGGGAATACCTCTCGCTGTGATACCAGGCCAAGACAATCCAACATGATGAATTTCCCCAATTTTAGGTCAGAGGGGTCCCGACGTCCTCTCGAGCAGATCATATCACTTTTACCACATAGCTCTTAAAATTATCTTGAGAGCCAGCTGAGCCAAAATTGGGACAAAAATCTTTTAGAGTTAGTGTTTAGCAGGATCTCCTCCTCTTATGGGCTGACATGAAAGATTGGTTTGAGTTTGAGTGCTATAGGTGTCGAACTCCAGTCCTCAAGGGCCGGTGTCCTAAAACTTTTAGATGTGCCTCTGCTGCACCACACCTAAATAGAATAATTAGGTCACTAGCAAGGCTCTGGAGAACTTAACTACACAAGAAGGAGGTAATTAAGCCATTTCATTCCAGTGTTTTGTACCTGTGTATCTAAAAACACCGGCCCTTGAGGACTGGAGTTTGACAGCTGTGCCCTAGGGTCTCATCTGTGCTATTTGTAGATGAGTCTGAGACCGTGGTTCTCAACCGCAGAAGGTGGTTTGATTACTTTGCATCAGGGGCCAAATGATGGAATTGAAGAAATTTGCCATCTTGTTCTCTTGTTTTTGTAGGAGGGTTATGGCAGGAGGACAAGGCGGGTAGTCGCACTTGGGCCCACAGTTTTGTGGTCGCTCTTGCTATCTATTATGGTGAGGGGAAAAACTGAGCCAAATCCCAAACATCTCAATCTACCAGTCTGTCTTTGTTTAAACTGTCATGGTCTTAACAGATCATGCTCCCACATTATCCGGGTTCCAAAGACATCAACCAACACAGGATTAAATGATTACATTCGTGGCTTCCTGGTATTTGTTATCATGATTCTATAGAGTACAATAAATGTATTGTTTCATAGTTGGATGTCTGAATCTAGGTCTTGGATATTACATTGTTTGTATTCCACCATACAGTTGGACAAGTTCAAAGAAAAGAAAAGCCAGGAAATTGCAGAATGACAGACAGTGAACTAAATAGTCATGAGAGGAGTGTTCCAAATGTACACACAAAAAGGCACTGAAGTATGAGAAGGAGAAAAAAAAAACTAACAAAATTGCTGAACCGGTAAAATTTAAATAACTTGGAGTTTCATGTGTATCTCTGGCATTTGTGAGCTGACAGGTTCTTAAAGCAAGTATTTATAGGGTCTCCACTCTCATCCTTCTCTACCTGCTCCTACCTGCTCCTGTCCTGGCCTCTTTGTTGTCCATGTCAGCTCAGCATTCTGTTTCTACACCAAACAATATCAGACCCAAAAGTCTAATTTTTACATGTGCAAATTATATTGTTTCTAAAATGTGACTACAGAAATGCTGATTAATAACTGAAACAATCTGTACTCTTTGTTTTTTCTTGTACATAGAAAGGACTGCTGGACCAGTGCTTCTGTCTGTTTGTGTGTCTGCTCTTTTCTGTCAATTCTTCGTCAGTCGCTCATACTGTGCCTGGTTCTGCTGGAAGTTTCTTCCTGTGGAGTCGCTGCTTTTTGCTGCTGCTGCATGCTTGGTCTGAAAGTGGGATTGCTGGAAAAAACTCAATGCAATTGAATTTGCCTAGTTTGACATCAAACTTTTGACCAGTTGGCGATAAGAACTATATTTGACTGATTTTTTATTATAACTATGATCAAAACCAAACGTCCACCCATCCATTGTCTTTTCCCACCTAACCTTGAGAGGTTGTGGATTGGCAGGTGCCAATTTAGGTAGCTAAATTAACACCAACATTCAATAGTTGACAAGTATATGTGTATGTACTTTTAATAACATCTTTCAAAAGGTTATATTATATGTAGATTATTCCAGAGTTAGAATTAGGATTAAATTGTCATCTTTTTCCATCTGTTTAATTCTCTGTTTGCTTTGTTTGCATAAACTAGATAATGGCATGGCTGAATGCTTAAAAAACATGCATGAGTTATGAATTTATTCATGAGGAAGCAAAATGAGTCTATTTGTGATATAAAATTGTATAGGTATCTGCTGCTTTATTCAACTTTTACGTCTTTGACGTGAGACATGCATCATAACTCTATGCTAGAAAATGCCAGGCGCGACAAATCCAGGCGTAAACAATGTCTGAAAAGTATAATTCTGGAAATTATGAAATAAGTCTGTCAGTAAAACTCATCACATCGCAATCCGGTCACTCCTGGTACCCACTACTCATCCAGGCAGACTTCTCTACAGAAGTTGAAGTCAGTACGCTACAAAACACTGTTGCTATTAGTTGTGCTTTTTTATTAGCTCCTTTCATCTTGCTGTGATCTTGTGACAATACTGTCGGCTCAATATCTTTTTATTGCTAGGGAGATACAACCTCAATAAGCAAAAACATTCAGATTTAGGTTCTTCAGGGACAAAGCAGGACTCATACACTGTTCAATGTATAGTTTTATTGTTCTACCTTGTTGAAAAATGACATTCCCATGAGAAAGGCAGGTAGTAGTAAAACAAGTATTTTCTGTGACTTAACTCATATCCATAATCAGGCAAAATAAAATACATTTGCAATAGGAGAACATACTAGTTCTACAAGCTCTGATGATTTAAGTATTAATTTTTGGTCTTTTATGCCAAAAGGAATATTTGCCCATAAGTCAGATAATTATCCTTTATCATTGTTTGCAGAATAACATACAGTAAAGGTGATTGTATACAAAATAAATGTTTATAACATCTAATACGTTTTAGAGTGGTACATTTTGGAAGAGATGATAAAAGGATTAGTTCAAAGTTGAGGCCTTTTCTACCTTAGAACTTTATCTGAAAGGAAAGTGATGGGAAACTCGAGGGTTAGAGAACACACAGTTCATACTTTATTGATTTCATGTCATAGCTGTTAAATGCAGTTATGAGTGAAAGTGCGGGCAAAAGATGCCAAGAAGAGTTAACTGTTTTATTAAACATTATTTGTCTGCTTCACAAAACGCCCTGCATCAGAGGTCTTATTAGCTTTTAGTGCTAAAGGTAAGAAACAGAGGAACACATCCAGACAAACATACTGAGTGAAAGATATGAATACTACTCTAGTGCAGTGGTGTTCAAAGTTGGTCCTGGAGAGCCGGCATCCTGCATGTTTTAGTTCTCTCCCTGGTTTAACAAACCTGGATCAAATGATGGTTCCTTACAAGGCCTAAGAAGAACATTGACATGTTGGAAAGGTTGTTAATACCACCAGGGAGAGAACTAAAACATGCTGGATGCCGGCCCTCCAGGACAGACTTTGGGCATCACTGTACTAGTAAATAGAATTAATGGACCAACAAGCTTCTTGTAATACCCTTAAAGGGTATTAGCTGCCATTGAGTGTTAAGATGTGCTGTGACAGAATTTCTTGACTTGTTAATGTAAACAAATATGCTACCTTATAAGTTGTTCTAAAACTGCTGTACATATCAAACATGACTTATGAAATTACACGTCATAATTTGACACCTTTAAAATGTTGCAGTCTCTTTAAGAAGTTCCTGCTCTTTTTGACACTCTACTTTTAGCAGAGTGAAGGCATTGTTAATTATGAAATGTTGTCGCCTCAACGTTTCACCATTAAACCTTTAACATGTTACCAGCGTTACACTGAGAAGTAGTTGGTATGATGAGCTCAGTTATGTAGCTCCACTAGGTGTTTGCTAATTGCTGCTTCTGGTAACCTGGCAGCTAGTCTGGTAGACACATTAAGTGTGACTTTTCCCACAAAAAAGTTGAGTTGGGGTTAATATGAGCTGTTCTGTGTATGTTGTCATCTGGATCTTTGCATCACCAGCAGACCAATGGCAGGGATTGCTTGCAGATTTGTGCATTTATTATGCAAAGCAGAACTCGTCTTTACTGTGTGGTGACGCATCTTCAATGGGACTGAGACTGTCTGAATGCACTCTCCTTGCCTGTGCTGTCCACTACACCTTCACACACTCACAACCAGCAGAAGGGAGATGATTCTGATTGGACACCACAAATTGTAGTTTTGACAACAGGAAGATATGTTTTTCTAAATAAGGAAAATGAGCTTTGTGCACTGAGCCTCACTCATTATTCAGATCTATGAAAGCCCTAATCAGTTTGATCTTCTCTGTGACATTCTTATGTCTGTGTGGTCCCAATATGAGCTAAAAATCGTCTTAAGAAAATTCTTTTAACAGAAAAAAACTGATAGTGAAATGTCAAAATTACATGTTAATGTACCGTGAGCGGAATTAGCACATTTCATCTGGGAGCTCAACCTATATGACTGTAAGTGAGGATCTTTTAAGGAGGTTGTAGAAATAGAATCAATTATCGCCATCACAAGATCTTTTTAATATCAAGAAGTCCTAGTGTTGATAGCGTTGGGGATGGGGGTTTGTGACGGCTGCTATATATAAACCTTTTTCAAAACTTTTCACAGAAAACATAATCAGGCACTCACTACATACTGTAGAATCACACAACACTACTCCTCACCCTACCAGTCAAACGTCTCTGAGAGGCCATGTTAGTGAGCTGTGTTGGAAAGAAAGACCTTGGGTAGAAGCTTAGATCAGAGGTGTCAGACCTCAAACTCCAGTCCTCGAGGGTCGGAGGACCAGAGTTTGGGACAAGTCAAAGATTCTTGCAACTTTTTGACTTGTTCCAAGTCCAACACACCTGAATTAAAGAACTGAGTTACTTCCTTATGTACTCAAACCCCAGTCCTTGACCTTCAAGGACTGGGGTTTGAGATTTGTGCCATGTACACTGTACGTTGGTCCTACTAAATTCTCAATCATCATTGATTTTATTAACCAGTTATCATACACCCAATGGTAATCAAAGACCAACATGTAATATTGATTTCTTCCCATTTTGCTCTTGGTGTCAGACTACCGGTACGTTGATCTCTGAGATTGGGTAAGCTAGGGGTCTCCAACCCCAACACACTTGAATTAAATAAATGTAATTTTTAAGTTGCAGGCCAGTAGTTCTCGAGGACTCCACTTCAGTCCTCAATGGTCCATGTCCAGCAGCTTAAACTGTAGATGTTAAAACTAAATCGCTTGCTTAGCATGCAGTTGAGCTCGGCTACTGAGTTAATCATTTGAGTCAGGTGTGTTGAAGCAGAGACACCACTAAGAGTTAGAGGAACCTTTGAGAATTGGGCTTGAGTCCCCTGATGTAAACTCAGCTTATGCTAAAATCCCAAGAAAAGTGTCAACGGATTCAAAACAGCTTGGAAATTGTTTCTAATATTCCTGTTCAACAGAGAGAAACTCAATAAATGCTCATCCTTGCATTTTATAACTCTACCATGTTCTGTGTTTGACAAAGCTTTGTCCATAATTTTAGCTAAAAACAAGACCTACTGAAGAAGAAGTTATTTATTTCCATTCTCCACCTACATGTCTTTTCTTTTGCTTAATAAATGTTTTGCTGTCTGGGAGCCCTTAAGGGCAAACGAGGTCAAGGTGACATCTGGCTCGGAGTTGCTGTGACGACCATCCCTGGCTCATCAGTCACACCTGTCAGACAGGTGTCAGCGTGTATGCACCCGACTCCATCAGGTGCCTGAGCGCGTAGATGCAGTTGATGAAGGATAGGATGGATGAGGTGGGTTGAGGAAAACTATAATTTAAAGTTTGCTGCTCACCTTCTTTGTTGTTTTTTGTTCTTTCTTGGCAGTGAATCTCCTTGACACGACAACGATAACTGGAGACTGGGGCTGGCTGACATATCCATCCCATGGGGTAAGGACAAAAGGAAGTATTTTTTGTTTAATATTTCTTTGCTAATGGATTTCATTGAGGTTTTTTCCACATTGTTTTAACCACAGAGTCTACCTTTTTATTAGACAAACCAACAAAACATTTTTGTTGGTTTGTCAAAATTAAGCAAAATGTTTGCGTAATTTTTATGTGGACGGAAAATAATGTGTTGAATTTGTAAAAACAAACCTTGAAAACAATTTTAAAAAACTAAGATGTACAATTGTATTAATCCTCATTTAATAATAAACAAAATATAAAATAAATAAAACCGAGTGCAACCAACTGCCAGCAGAAGTAAACAAAAACAAATAGAGTCCACCATGAAGACTATGGAGCACAGCAGACAGGTCAGGGAGACAGATGTTGGGTACTTTTATGGCAAGAACTGATATACAGTGACTGTCAAGCTGGTGCTAAATTAAATAGAAATTATTTGAACACTGCTCATACAAAGGATATTATTCAAATTGTTAGATTTCACATAGATTAGTGATGTTATGTATGAAGTCAACCAGGTATTTCCCCCTGGGTTTAAAAATGGTAGTCATCAAACCACAGCTGAAAATGAACAATCTGGACAAGTCACTATTGCAAGATTACAAGCCTATTTCCAACCTTCCTTTCACCAGCAAGGTCATTAAAAAATCTGTTTCAACAATGAAATACTTTTGGACATGATAGAAGTATAAAATCACACATGAACAAGTAATGCAGAAGACACGTTTTTATATGACAATAATACTAACATGCTTGAAAAGGAGTAGGAAGACGTAATAAACTTATGAACTCCTACCCCATAAACTCGTATAATATTTTCAGATGGACCCTCATTATTAAATCAAATAATAAAACATACAAAACTTTAACAATGACCAGCCACTTTGACATCTTTAGATCCAGTTTCCATCCTCACCAAAGTACTGAGGCTGTTCAATGACATCAACATATATACAGACTGTGGAAGAACCACAGTGCTGGTTTTGCTGGACCTCAGTTCAGCATTAAAATAGATGACCCAGACATTACTGAAGCAACTGAAGAGCTGAATCCTACTTTCTGGCACAGTACTCAGTTGGTTTTAGACTGTCCTAAAGAACAGGGACTTGCTTGTGTCAACAGGTAACATCAAAGTTTACATATCAAATGTGGGGTTCCCCAAGGTGTTGTCTTTGGACTCTTTATGTAATATCTACATTGTATAGCTTAAGCTATGCAGATGACACACAGCTTTACAATACAATTCCACCAGGTGACTATGAACCTATTCAAGTGTTAACTAGAAGCATAAAACAAATCAACGCTTGGATGTGCCATAACTGTCTTCAGTTGAAATAAATAGATTAAAACATGCAATGCCCACATCAGATGAACCTAAGTCTAGTCCTCAAGGACCAGGGTGCCGTGTGTTTTAGATGTCTCTGTGCTCCAACACAGAGACATCTGTGGCGCAGTTATATCTTCTGCACAGGTTAGAAATAAATCAATAAATCTCATTCAATTGTGTTGGAAGTATAAAATAAAAAGTTAAACTTGCAGGATTAGTTATTGACTGATAATGGACACCACTGCCCAAGATTAAGAAAATTATTTAAAATTATTAAAATTATGCAACAATTACCAATATTCTCACTAATGATGATATCTGCTAAAGGAAAAAAGAAAATATTGTCACCTTTTATAAAGGCAACAGGTTATTTTATTTAGTCTGAGGTGTGTAAGCCTGTGTTTTACCAGTTGCACTTACTAAATAAGATTTAGTCTAACTTTGACACCACAGACTAATTACATGTAGTAACCAGACAATGACATGCTACACTCATCTACTTCAAACATGAGCCCAGACATTCCTCTCAGCCCCCTCCACGTCTTGGCAGCTTGGCGCACGTCGCGGTGGGGGAGTGAAGAAAAGATGAAGTAAAAGGATGAAAGCGAGAGAACGAGGTGACAGCGAGGGCACGGCGTCGCGGCATTAGCATATTGTAATGCCGAATGATGACTCCTGAGGTGATGAATTAGGACCCTAGCTGCGATCTTCCGTGCGCCTCCATGCCACCCCGTCCCTGACTCCCTTGGCTGTCAGCAGAGTGGTAGGAACATTTACATCACCTCCAGCCTTCACGACAGAAGGTGGTGTGATTGAATGGTGGCCAGGAGGAACAGATGGGTTGTCTTTCAAGTCCTGGGAGAAGAACTGGAAGAATTGGATTAGTGGTTTGAGCAAAATGACTCACTCTGTGTGAAATCGGTGTGAGAGGTGAATCCCTTCCACCTTGAAAGGGCCCATGTGATAACAGCTAGATTACATAAACTCTAACTGCTGTTGTGTTTTTTTTTTTTATTTGATTGGCTCGATATACCAGAAATAGTTACTTGTTTGTTCATGAGAGACCGCTTTCTCCCTCAGAGCTTCTAGACATGAAAAGCTTGACTGAGTGGATTAGGAGTGGGAGCAGAGCTTTGTGGTTTCATGGTTCGGTTACGTAAGGTATGTGTCTTGCGCTGGAAGACAAAGATGTGAGGAAGGAGGAAGCAGCAGCTCTGTGATGTTTAATACTGGTGCCAAAGAAAATGTACAGAGGAGAAAATCTGATCTACGTTAGAAATCAAGCAATATTTGGACAGAACTTTTTTTTAACAAATTATTTCAAAGGATTAGTTGAGGTACGTCGGATTACTGTTCAAAATCGCCAGCAACACATGAAAAATATTTTTAATAGTTAAGTCTGTCTCAAAGAGAACTGACATGTTATTGTCTAAATGAGTTGATGATATAATGACTGAAAAGAAGACATATCTTGTAATATCTATTACTAAGCCTTGTGTGAATGTGAGTGTTTTTAAGTTTGAAAAGTCCGCTGTGATTTTTTCCCACTTATGTTTTGCAGTCAGAAGGAATGTGTGTGTATAAAATCACATATGAACAATAATGCAAAGGACACATTTTGCATTGCTGTTAAAATCTGTTTTCTGTGGCAGCATTTTGCTACTAGCTTCAATATACAAACACTGATTTTGAAGATTTTCAAGGTTTTTTTTTTTTTACATATTTGTTAAAATTGTCACTGTTGTGACAGTATGGCATGAGACAGATAGTCTATGAAAAAAATTTAGCTCCTCTGCCTTCTCTCTATGGACCTGCTGTCACTTGAAGAAACACACTTCTCTGTCACAAACAACCAATCAGAGAGAGGAGGAGGGTCTTAGTGCCATCAATCATCCTCATGTACACATTGACACCTTGGCTAAGGCTTCCCCAGGCTGCATCTTCTTTACATATTTGAAACAGTTGAGATCACAGAAAAATCCTTCAACATATGAACCACAAAAAGGCGAAGTTCAACTGTGGAGAAATCAGCTTTTTTTTTCCAGCATTGATGACTCTCAAGCAACAAGGTGCATTGATACTTAATAATTTTTTTTCTGTTACTTTATTATTCTCTTTTGAGTGAATCTTGCTAAAATAGTAAAAGTAGTAGTAGTAACAGGTGAATTTGCTTGTCTGCAAGGTCCAACCTGCTTGCATACGTGGATGAGAAGAGTTGCACCTTTAATGGTTTTAATCCGGGAACATCAATAATCTGAAAGAGCAGCATCAGTCAGAACAATCAGCAGTGTTTCAGTCTTTGGAAATACCTACTAAATATTCTGGTACATTCTGAAAAAGTTAGCCAGAGTTTTTATGCACATCCATCTTGTACAAACCATCAAATTCACTCACCAGAATAATGCAGCGAAAATCAACATAAACATTAGAGGAGTTTAGAAATTGCGTTAAAAAACATTTGCTGTGTTTGTTGGAAGCCTGTAGATGGATACAAATACTCCTTTGACAATATGGCAGCATGTTCAAATGGGATCAAATTTGTAATGGCTCTTCTGCTGCCTACAAAATGGCAGCAGAATGACAACCAGCTCAGGAAATACGTTTAAGGAGTTTATTAAAAATAGGGATATGGTGGGAGGTAAGGACCATCAGGAGAGCAGTCAGAAGTGACTGCAAAGGATGGTGCTGGTGCTCTGACCCAGAGTGTGAGGACATTAAATGGCCAGAGCAACACAGTGACAATTTTTGGGAAAAGCCCACTTGCCTGGCGATGTCACAGTGGGCAAGATGAAATCCAACAAGGGGAAATCTTTGGTGATCCAGGTTGACTGTTCCGAAAATGTCTGAATCTGACTCTTTGACGAATCCAATCCAGAAAAACAGAGTCGTCCGCAATGAGGAAGGCAGTCGGCAGGATAATCAAAAAGAAAGTGGGCTAAAAGCGAGAGCTGGAGACCAGGATCTGAATCAAGAGCCATGAAGGAAGATGAGAAAATCCAATGGAATAAAAGTTCATAAAGAGAAGCTCTTTCGATTTTGACCCAAATGATTATCTTGAAATAATATTTCTTTTAAATATCTTTCTCAATCCATGTATAAGTAGTTTGTTTAGTCAAAATCTTTAACTTTTGGCCCTACTTGGAAAGTGGTATGTGTCGTACAAATAGTAAACATTACACATTGCCTTGAAAACCTCATAACTGAAATATGGTAGTGGCATCATCATGCTGTGGCAATGCTTTTCTAAAACAAAGACAAGTTAACTGATCAGCGTTGACAGGTAGAACGGTGGAGCTAAAGTCAGGGCAAATAAGGAAGAAAACCTGTTTCTCAACAGCAACACTATACAGCCAGGTTAACAATGTAGCAATTCAGTTTAATACAAATTAATGTTTTACAATGGCCCAGTCAAAGTTCACACCTAAATCTAACTGAAAATCCACTTGAAATTTGCTCAGAACCGACTAAAAACCACATTGTTTTCCCATTAACCGAGACATTTAGGGCTTTAATATGCAATATGTGAAAGAAAAATTCAAGGGTAATGAATGTTTCGTCATGTATTTAAGCCTTTTAGTTACTAATCTGTATTCCGAACAAGCAAAGGTGAAAGATTTGAAACTACAATTAAATAAATTTTTCAGCAAACAGCAACATATGTTGCATAAGTTTATCTGGGCATAAAATGAGGTTCAGAACTGTTGTTCCAGAGCCATTTTCCTTAGATCAGAGCTGAGCTCCTGCAGGTCTGATGGAAAGAAAACAAAACTGCGCATGACTCCCAAACATTTTCAGGAATTCTGAGAGAAACAGAAAAGAAAAACACACATCAGACCTCACAGGTTCTTTGATGAATGGATGCTTTGACAGTGTTTTACTGTCCCTCTTCAACACTTCCACACACACAATCACAGCTCCGGTATAAGGTCACGCTTTCCCATTCTGACAGTTTATAGACTGAGCACTGAACATGCAGGGCTTTCAGCTGCCCTCTGCTATGGCTGGTCTTAGCATGAGAATATACAACTGCAGAAAGAAAAAAAAATCATAGGTCTGCTGATCAATGCATCACATTTTAAATTATCGCATTTGAAAAGGTTGACAAAAAGAGCAAAATTAAAAAAAAAAAAACTACCTCAATTTCACAGAATGATTTTACGCTCAGTTGAGAAGGCTTTACTGGAAAGAGTAAATACGATAAAGAGGAGATGGAAACACATCCGCCGAATGAATTCTGACGTAGTGAACGTTACCTCAAATGACTGATAGCTGCATAGTTTCTGTGAAAGAATTTGGTTTCTTTGGAATCCAAAATTAAACCTAGGATGTTTGGAAAAGCTGCTTTGGAAAATTATTGATCTGTTTAACAACACTTGAGAAATAATAATAATACCGTAAAAAAAAAAAAAAAAACCTTAACATTTTATATCAGTGCAACTGTAGGTTGAACATAAAAAGTTGTATTCCCCCCTCTGGGATGGGGATCAATTTCCATTAAATAATACAAAAAAATGTCATGGAAGAAAATAAAATTAGCAGGACTGCTTCTGTTAGTTGGACGAACATTTCCATCATTTCTAAAACTGATTTTTACCACGACATGAGAGTTTGACAGTAAATTGACAGTTCATTTCTGTTAACCTAAAACTGATATCTTCTATATGTCAGTTATATACAGTATATATATATATGTATATTTACTGTAGAAATGTACACTGTTAGCCTTATGGCTGGATCTCAGATAATAGAATGTAGATGGATTTAATGAACTTGCTATATTTATTTTTTATGTTAAAACTGCTGCTAAATATGCACATGTCAAATTTTGGCTCACTGGAAAACCACTTCTTATCCTTCTCAAACAACATAGAGTTAGATCACTGCAGTTCCTTGAATGCAGCTGTAGCAAACATATTTTTTAAAGTAATTCCAGGAAAATAGGAACATTTTCAACTTGCACTTACTGTTGAGTTAAAGTGTGTGTGCTGAGGGTTAGGTCTTTATTAGCACCCTGACCTCTCCCGTATGCCGGTCTCACTTAGATGACATCATGACGGATCACGTCCTCCACTCAAGGGGCTTCTTTCTGTCCAATTTATTCAGGCAACGGTTAGGATACTCCTGTGCTGTCCCAGGAGCATCTTCCTCTGTTTTTATCTCTCCCTCTCCAACTCACACTCACACACAGTTTCACAGAACTTGTCAAACAGGGGCAGGAAGACTTCATTATCCTCCAGTCCGATCTGTGTTGGCCCTGACAGGTTCATCCACCGGACACCCAACAATCGATACCGCTGACAGTACAGCGTTTGTGTGTGCGCGTGCAGGGGTGTGTGTGTGTGTGTGTGTTTAGAGTTGGCTGGGAAAACCATAATGATGAACCAAATGATGTCAAAAGCACAAAGTATTTTGCCATGACTTTCTCCATATCCCTGTCACCTCATCTATCTCTCTCTTGAACAAACTCATAAAGTTAAAGCTGGTTTCGAGTGAACAGACTCTTCCTGAACCTTCAGGACTCGCCCACAGAGACAAACGCCTGCAGAGTTTCCAAAGCTGCATGGATATTTCTTTCAGAAAATATCTTGTTTTAGAAGAAGATAACTTTGTTGCGTTGGGTAGGTGTGTTGAGTTGCCATGACAGCCTGAGGTGCTCATGTGTTCAATTACTTACTTCACCTTACTATGAACCAGGGTCTTTATTTCTGTGGCCATTCTTCATATTAAACATCACCTGAAAATTGTGTTTCAGTGAGACGTGAGTGTGATTAAATAGTCAGATAAATAGGGCAATTAATCATAAAATAAGAAGTTTGACTTTCATTTTAGAGTCAGAATCAGCTTCAATTGCAAAGATTGTGTGCATTAGCAAGGAATTTTAACACTAAAATAAAGGACAAAGGAGACAGTACAGTATGTACACACAGGTATGTATACAGGGTTATATACAACCAGAAGTTTACATTCACTGACTAAAAATATATTCTCTCTGTCTCAAGTTACGTCAGACCAGACTTCTCTTGGTTTAGGTTGGTTAGGATTAATTGCCATCTGTCAGAAAGGAATGATGATAAAACTTTATTTATTGCCAAACAACTGTTTTCAAATTGTAATAATAACAGAAAGTGACCCTGATCACAAGTTTCCAGAGCCCATTTCTTCATACTGTGTATTGCCCCCATTAACATCAGTGACAGCTTGGAGTTTTTGTTGTGGTTGCGGATGAGGCTCTGTATTTTCTCTGATGGTAAAGCTGCCCAG
The DNA here is from genome assembly GCF_003331165.1 of Xiphophorus hellerii. Taxonomy (NCBI): domain Eukaryota; kingdom Metazoa; phylum Chordata; class Actinopteri; order Cyprinodontiformes; family Poeciliidae; genus Xiphophorus; species Xiphophorus hellerii. Next base: position 31,342,372 of record NC_045691.1, on the reverse strand, counting down.
TCGTCTTGGCAGGAAGCCTCCAGCTCCTGTAAGCTCCTGGACTGGGCAGCAGGAGCTGCACTTTTGAGCTCTCCCCAGAGTGGCTCTATGACGCTGAGGTCAGGAGACTGAGATGGCGTCTCCTAAACCTTCACTTTGTTCTGCTGTGGCCAATGACGGGTCGACTCAGCCTTGTGTTTTGGATCATTGTCATGTTGGAACGTCCAAGTACGTCTCGTGTGCAGCTTCCAGGCTGACGAGTGCAAATTTTCCTCCGGTATTTTCTGATAACGTGCTGCATTCATCCTGCTATCAGTTTTGACCAAGTTTCCTGTAACACATACATCCCTCTGCCTCTGTAGCTTACACATCCCCAGAGCATCAGTGATCCACCGCCGTGTTTCACAATAGGAATGGTGTATTCTTCATCAGAGAGGCCTTGTTGGCTCCTCTCCAAATGTGAATGTGTGGTTGTGGCCAAAAATAAAATTTTGGTCTCATTACTCTAAATGATTTTGCTCCAGACGTTTGAAGGTAGCTGTATGGCGCTTTGTACCAGAGATATTTTGTGGGATTTGTTTAGCAATGGCGAGTCATGCAGCCACACCACTTTTTATCATCGAGTCCTATTTTTCAGCGTGGTTATTTGTGGATTCTTTTTTGCATCGCAAACAAATTTCCTGGCTGTTTTTGCTATAATTTTGGTGGTCTGCTGGACTGGTTTCCACAGAATTTTTCCACTTCTTATTTAGAAATTGAACACTGTTGATTGAAATCATAATCAAAGGAATTGGTCGAAGTCAATAACAAGTAGAAAAGGCAGAACTGGTCCAAGAATTCATGGAGCAATAATCAGAGTCTAAACTCGGGTCAGAACCAGAATCAGAGTGACTCACAGTACAGATACAGAGAAGAGAGCAGGAGGGAGAAAACTGGTCAGGACTACAACCAGAGACAAGGCAATGGGCCTCTTGAAGACTGTAACAAGGATATGAAAAGACAACCTGCATGAGTTCAGAGCAGGTGTTTCTCTGAGCACAGGTGAGAGCGATGAGTTAATCAACAGGCAGGGGAGGGGCGGGAAGCAGCAGGGCAGCGTGGGACATGACAGAAACCAGAGAAATCATGACCACAGGACAATGTTTCTGTTTTGTTTGACTAAAAACTAGTAAAATGAAAAAAAGAGTAGGTTTTATTCTTCTTTTTCACGTTACAACTAATTTATTAAATTGTTTATAACTGCATCACAATAACACACTAACGCCAATAAGCCCCTGCTATCCCTGTGCTGAACCACATGTCAACATAAAACCCATTTTTCTCTAGAATTTTTTGGAGTTAATCGGCTCGATAATGAGCTGAGCTCTGTGAAGCTTTTGAATTAGACATCGGCCTTTTTTTTTTTCTTGTCCTCCAACAGTTTGCGAGCCTTTCTACTGCATTCAGCAGCCCCATCCTCCAGATCTGATTACACACTTCCACAACAAACCTTCAGCTAGTCTTTGAACTATCTCTGCTGCCCTCTCGATGACCGTCCGGCGCAGCATAATTGGCTTTACAAGCTCCCACGAGAGAGCAGCATGGGGCAACACCTCACAGCTACTGTGGGCTAACGGTGGTGCAAGCAGCCCATCTGTGAAAATATGTACTGAGATAAAAGAAGAAACAAAAAACAGGCAAAGGGTACATTCGAGATTATTGTTGGGTCCAGACTCCCTGGGAGTTGCAGAGGAGCTTGTGTGAGTGAATTTAGGATGTTAGACGGTGTGTTGTCATTGTGGTCCAATGCCAGAACTTTTCAAAGGAAGACAATTAAACTGTAGAAACGTCAATCAGAACCATTTAGGATAAGTAGAATGCAGTTTTTATAACAGCCATATTTTTCACCTATGAATGAAACTGATCTTGAAGTGTTGCATGAACTTTTGTGGCCTTTAATTTGTTTGTCTTTTCCATCTACAGTTGAAGTGTTTTTTGGTTTTAATTGACCCCTAAAAGTGTTATTAACCCACTCTGGTCTTCAAAGATCTTATAGGCCCGCATGACCTGCTTGTCACTACAGAAATCAATTCCTGATGTCTGAAAACACTCTTGTTTGTGTCCCCAAGTCTTCTATGCAGAAGCAAACCAAGGAGAAAATTTGCCAAAGAGTTACATCTGTCACATATGGCGAGCTCGAAAGCACAGCCTGAGAAACGGCGACTGTCAAAGAAAACGATTCTGATTGCTTCTAGGAGACTGAGCTTGTGACAAGCCATGGAAAAATGGATTTCACTTACTGCATTATCATGTCATGTGTCACTTGCGCACAAGGAATGGTTTCAGCTTTCACCAATCTCTTGACCTTGGAATCTCTGAGGAAAACGGTTGTGAAAATGTTTGAAGTGACTGTGTTGACTACAGTCAGCTACAACGTTTCAGAAGTCACTCCAGATCATTTAAGCCCACACTCTTTGCCAGTATACATTTTATTATTTCCGCCCTCTTCCTCAGATTAATTCAATTCTAAACCAAAGCTAACCTGTTAAGCCATTACCTGGCAGGATTTCTCCAGGTATTACAATCAAGTCCCCAGCCTTCATGAATATTTATGATTGTTGTCATAAAGTGTCATTTGGTAAATCATGACACTTTTAATACAAAGTTGACATTATTCAAAATGTCTTCGTTATGACAACTTGACATTAACCAAGAAATCATGATCTGACATAAATTTGTTATAAAAGTATTACTGATTAAACTTTAAAAATTATGTAGATTATGTTATTAAAGCTACAGTTTAATCAGTAATATTAGAGCCAGAAGACCTGAGTGGACTGGTAGGTTAAAACAGTGACAACAGGTTTATAATATAGTTTGGTAGTTGTATGGTCTCACTGTTGACAACGCAAATCATAGCAGAAACCAAGCAATGAAGGCCAATATTTGTAGACTTTGAGACTAGATAGCGGTAAAGGATGAACCTGAGGGGAAAGACATTAAAAATATATATATAATTTTGTTACTCTGTTGACAGGCGAGGCTGCCGTTGATCTGCCTGCAAGAAAATGAATCTCAGCAAACAGCAGATATATACAATCAAAGTCTCTATGTCAATCAATATAGTGCCTTGATCAGGTAGTGCACATCTCTAAATCTCTCATAGTCTGGTTGCTGGGAGACTGAAGGAAATGGCTTTCAGGCAACAGTCAAAATAAAGGAAAAGGAGGAAGAGAAGAGTGATAGCAGAATATCACTGAATCTAATTATGCAGTAGAAAACAGCTTAGAAGCCTTATTGAAATGACAACAAAAGACGGTTTGATTTTTGTTCAAATGATTCTTTCTTAAGTTCAGGTATGAAAACAGAATGTTGTGCCAAGTGAAGCTTTTTGCACACGATGGGATGCCTAGCGATGTGTGGAACCGGAAATATGAGCTGATTTAAATGCTGGGTGTGTTAGCTTCCCCACAGTGAGGCTGAGACTGATGGTAGAGGAGCAGAAACCAAATGAACATTAAACCTTTTCAGCTTCAGTGTCTTATACAATTTAACTAAACAAACAATATAACACATGTAAAAATATATTTTTTAGTTTCACTTATGAAACTCTTGTTTCATAAGTGTGCACACACTTTAACTACTACTTTGCTACGGCATATTTTGATAAATCTTTAGCATTTAGTGTGCTTTGGTAGGAGTCTGTCTTGACTTTGCCTGCCGACTCAGCCTAGTTTGTGACGAATGTTTCACAAACCTGTCAGACGCTACTCAGATTTTGTTCTTGGTTCAGCTAGGCTATTGTAAAATGTTAATTTTTTTAAAACAAGTGTAAAAATAATAAAAAAATACATTTATATATATTTATATATTACTTTATCTATATTCTTTTACTTTCTGGCAGTGACTTGAATGTTTTGGATCAGAACTGACTCGTATTTGAAAATATTCCTAAATTCATTCACCTTGACTGAAAAAAAAAAAGTGTTCTCCTGACTGGAACCTTTGAACAAGATTATTTAAATTTATTTATACTTTGATATTTTGATACTTTGATATTTTGATACTTTGGATTGTCAGGAATATCCAACTACAGAAGCTGAACTTTAGTTCAGGTTTATCAAGTACACTAAAATTAATATTAAGTTTGCAATCAAGACAACTGTATATTAATTAAAATTATTGCTGTTTTTTATACTCTCTGCACTCCTCTTTGCAGATTTTTTGGTTTATCATTTGTATTGCATCACATTAAAGATGGCGAATCAAAAAACAGTAACATAAACTTGGTAATTTCACAATGATTTATACTTTTTTGAGACTTCCTGTATATTTGCAGGAATATTTAACTTTTATTCATCAGTGATGCACTTTTATTTTAATATGTGTTCAATGGACATTAGTTCAGGGTGATATGACTAATTTCATGTAGGTGAAAGTGATGTGTCCAGGCGCAAATTATGTTTCCAAACAAAGAAATCACGACAAAGTTCTGAAGCAAATGTTATTAATTCAATATTAATTATTTATTTATTTATTTTTAAAGTCGATCTTTGTTGGTATGCATGTTGAAAAGCCCTGACTGAGACCCGTTAAAGGGGCTGATTTTGTGTGGCTTGCTAATTTAACTGAGCGTTAGATCAAACATGGTTCTATTTCCAGTATATCAAAACAATTTTAATCAGTTCGGCTTCAATCGAAATCACTTTGACAACGAATCCTCTTTCTTCTAACTTATTCAATTATCCAGAAATTCCCTTGAATTTTCACTGCCTCCATTTACAGCCTTTCATTATTATTATTTTTGTTGTTGTTGTTTCGTCCTGTTTTGTGGTCCCAGCATTCCTGGTGGGGGTCGAAACCATTCCACTCACTGTAATGTTTTCATCGTTTTACCATCACTTGCAGACACTCTGTCCTGTAAAACAAAACGGAGGGAAAAAAAGCATCTTTGAATAGATAGCAGTTGCACCGTCTCATCCACTGATCCCAGACCAGTGCAATTAACACTTCCATTCCAGAAAGGTTATCGCTGTCAAAGAGCCCAGACAGACATGGTTGTACACACACACCCACATGCAAAGTTATTAAGTCTTTTCTGGTTGTGTAGCTGATAATGTAAGAGCCAGAAAGGTGTTGGCCAGGTCCTGATATTTCCA